>NC_136486.1:117612335-117619835 GCF_053919585.1 Euprymna scolopes | reverse complement strand
TAGAATTCATTATTGAGATGAGTATTAATTATTAATTTATTTATTGCGGACTATTATCCACGTCTTTTTAATTGTTGTTTCACGACGTTTCAGCCAACTATTCCACTGGCCTTCGTCAGGTAGTTACCTCGATAGAATAAGAACTCCGAACCTCTTAACTGCATCTTCAGCACTTATTGCCTCCCATAATCGTTGTCGTCTTACCAACTAAAAGACGAGGATAATAGCCCGCAATAAATAAATGAATAAATAATACAAAGTACTCATCACAATAATGAATTCCAATTAATTAAATAATATACACCATTCAATACAATTGGATTCAGATAATAAACATGGATTTATGAGACCAAAAAATCAACCTTGTTTGCCTTTGGGCCCGAGGCGCAATGGATAGAGACTTTGAATCTCTACCGTTCCAGGTGAACATTTTCTGAAGATAGCGGTTTCAATCCTACCCAAAACAGGCCAGAGTCTTAGTTGGCCAAAAACCTGGTGACACGTCAACGTCTATGGAAGGCAGTAATTGCTGAGGATGGACTTAGGAGATTTGGAGTTCCTATCCCGTCACGGTAACCACCAAAACGCCGTGAAACAATAACTAAATAGATAAGGATAATAATCCGCGATAAATAAAGGAATAAATTATGAGAGATTGTTTAATAGTTGGAATTAGATTATCCAAAGAGAAGATTGAACAAGTATTTTCCTGACATTGGCCTTTTTGTATCTGATATTTTGAGATGTGATTTAATAATTTAGATTATTAAGATTAATAGATGTATATGGATTTTCCAGATTACTATTGTCATCGTGAATGTTATTCTAGCAATAATAAGATTCTCGAGTTTTGCAATGGTTACATCGGCTAACACATTGTGAAAAAAAACACTGAAGATAAAAAACAATAGTCTGAACAATACAAATACTACAAACCATGTTGTAGTCAGTTGGGAAGAAGTCCCGTAGTATCTTGCTCCACAGGCGAGGCGTTCTACGAAGTAAACGTTTGAAATTGAAAATTTGTTTTGTTTTACGTACGAAGAGAGAGGGAGATAGAGATAGAGAGGGGTGGGGGAGAAATAAGTTCTTTGCTGAAGTTGTAGCTAGAGGACTTTTATTCTCTTTACTTTACGACTAATATTGTTAAGCAAATTATAAACTTATACAGATTCTGAAATTATTCTGTGAAAATTGTTTCTAGTAAATCCTATACAACTGATCTTTTGCAAAAAAGTTTTGTTTCGTCATTAAATAAGCCAGCAATGTTTGATATGCCGTAAAACATTAAAAAAAACATGCCTGTACAAAATCTGACAAGCGATAAACAGTAAGCTGTCTCCAAATTTCGAGAAACGTTTCATTTCATTAGAAACATATTGACACAGTGAAACATGTCCGGTAATGGAAATTACTCGATTAAAATTTCGTCTATCCTTTCGGATAGGAAACGATTCGAAATGTGCTAAAATCTTATGCATTTTTTAAAGTTTTTTTTTTCGCTTATCAAATTTAAATAAAGTAGATTTGAGTAAACTGCAAGACACTTGTCTAGCCAACAGACAACCTGCATAAGGCAATGCTAGTTAGGCATTCTTAAAACAAGAAACCAACTTGTCAATAAGGTATGATAATATTCCTCTTCAGTTATATATTCCAAATACTGTACATATTTTTTTTATCTCTTAGTTTACCTGTTTTAAAACTTCTCCAGATCTAAAGAATTAAGAGCAACGTACGTGTGTAAAGATCTGAAATATTGGAAGCAACGTACATGTGTAAAGAAATAGAAATTGCGAACAATATTCAAGCTTGTATTCTTTGTATAATTTATACTACTGTTCTCATCTTGGATGTAATTCTAACATTTCAGCCGATGTGCCTTTCGATCTTCCTAAGGTGCGTATTTTCGAACTTAAGAATGTTTATGTTGCACTCAGAATTTTTTACGGAATTTCAAACCGATGTAACGTTGAGTGGCGTTACACTTTACTTTCCTGATTCATAAAAATAAAACTGGAAATAAATAAATAAATAAAAATCCAGGTCGGCATTTTTCTTTTTAACCAAAATTCTTTATAACTGTTACTTTGCCGTTCCGACACAACTTAAAAAAGTCTCTCGCTGCCACATGGTAATTTTACCCGTAGGTGTTTCTCCTTCTTCCAACTGCACACCGACTACAGCCGGCCCTTTCTCATCCGCGACTTTATACGCCAATTTTCTTCGACGCTCGCTTTGCTTCTGCCGCGAGCACGTGGTGCATTCTCTCCTTTTTCTTTTTTCTTCTCGTGCACAGTTCCAAATTTACATATGCCTTTTTTCCGGTTACTGTTACTAATCTGCTAATCTTTTTACAGCCAGCAATGCTTCTCTGCAGCTTATACCTTCCCCACGCGTTCATATGCACTATGTTACACCGACCCCTTTTCTTAATTAACGAGGGTAGATAGTTCCATCATAATCGGGTAGAAAGCTTAAAAGTTTGGATTATATTGTCAGAGTGTATTACTTTTATTGAGTATTGCACTTTCAATTTAAAATAGCTGTCATTTAGTACTGTCTATTTTTTTTAGAATCTAATCTGTTGCGCTAAAAGTAGAGAACTAAAACAAATTTAAAAGATATATGTTTATATAGGATTACACGTTTGTTGCAGGATTGCATATTGACCATGATTGGTTTTCGCTGTGTTTACATTTATAGACAATTATTTCAATAAATAGTATTCTAATTATACTCTCTCTTTCTCTCTCATGCAAATAATGCTGAATACACCCCACGGCCTCTCTTTAAAGTGCATATTATTCAATGTAAAAAAGAGAAAAGAAATTTATCAAATAGCATGCGCTGAGGATGACAACTTTCGACATTCAATTCAAGAGCTGGAAACGATAAAATAATCATTCGTTAGCATTTGCTATGGATCAATTTGGGGCATGGGTTTGGGGTAAATTTTTTTAAATTTTTTTACTTGGGATTCGCCACTTATCAAGGCCCAAAGCCCACTCGATGGTAATGGTTAAGTAATTTAAGATGGTGGTGCAGTAATCACTTATAATGTAAATTGGGTTGAATTAGATTATTTAGGAGGACGGCTTGATATGAACTTGTTTAAATTAGGCTTGAAGGCTACCATGTTGTATTCAACCAAGAAGCATGCCAGCAGAACAGTGTTCTAAAGACGGAAAGAACCTTTGTTCATGGAATCTGTGTTTACATTTAGGCACAGATAGAGAGTTGGGAGAATCATAGTGGTTGATATTGAGCATGTAGTACAATGGGGAAATGAGTGGCTGGTTACTTTTAATGCATCTAAAACCAAGCTTCTCTCTTTACATCATCAACATTCTGATCCACATCTGGCATCAATTGAAATGAATGGCTCTCGTCTTCAGGAGGCCTCAAGTTTTCACAAGCTTCTGGGCTTGACCATTACTCCTGATCTTAAATGGAACACGTACATCAAATCTGTTGCCAAGGCCGCTGGAAAAATGGTGGGATCTTTCTATCGATCCAGTAGATATCTCACTGCTGATGCAATTCTCTATTTATATAAGAGCCAGGTACGTCCAAGGATGGAATACTGTTGCCACATCTGGGCAGGAGCTGCTAGAAAGGACTTGGCCTGCCTTGATAGAGTCCAAAATAGACTTCGTAGCATCGTAGGGATGTCCTTTTCTCTTCCTTGCAACCTCTATCTCACAGAAGAGATGTTGCGAGTTTGTCTCTGATGTATCGTTATTTTCATGGAAAGTGTTCGACTGAGCTTCAATCTATGGTCCCCCCTCGCAAAACTTTCACAAGAAACACTCGTCTAGCTGTAAACACTATCAATAATTCCCCCCACTCTTTATCTGTGCCTAAACCTAAACGTAGATTCCATGAACAAAGCTTCTTTCTTAGAACTGCACGCCTGTGGAATTGTCTTCCGTTTTCCTGCTTTCTGGCTGACTACAATATGGTTGTCTTCAAGTCTAACGTAAATAAGTTCATGATGAGCCGTTCCATATGAGTTATCAAATTTAACAAATTTTCATTACTAATGATTATTATATTGTCCAATTTCTACTGTACACTCTTTAACTCTTATCCTTGAGTGGCCTCTTGGCCTTGATAATGAGTTGATACCTATGAAAAAAAAAGAAAAAGTCCAATGTGAACAAGTTCTAATTGAATCGTCCCCCTAAGTAATCCAAGTTTCAAAATTCCCACTGTTTACTATGCTAAAATCACAATGACTAATGTATACCTATCAACCCTTATCCTCGAGTGGCCTCTGGGCCTTGATAAGTGGTGACACCCTTGTAAAAAAAAAGGTAGTCGAGTGTTTTTTGTGAAAGTTTGGCAAGGGGGACTAAAATGAGATTTCTGTCGAGCACTTGCTACGAAAATAACGATAGAGCAGAGATAGGCTCGCAACATCTCTTTTGTGGGAAAGAGGTTGCAAGTAGAAGAAAAAGACATCACCTACTAGGTTTCGAAGCCGGTTTTGAACTCTATTAATGGTTGCTGGTTAGTCGTAAAGATGACCTTGGTTTCACAACATCTTCTATGCTGTTAAAAAGGAAATAGTGATTTCTGTGCGCAATGGTGGCAGCACATTCTGAGGTAAATCACGACTGGCTGTTGGAATTTTTTAGGGTATGAAGCAAGCTATACTGACAGTAAACCATTAAGTCAGGTCTAATATTATAAAGGACATGTTCTTTTGGAAGATAAAGTGTAAAGGTATATCTGATATGAATGTTCAAAAGTCATCCAAGTCAGCTACATTGTATCAATATAGTGCGATGAAGAGGTACATCTAACTACATTTTGTTTTTATCTTAACTGAGACGAGTGAGTGATTGGAGGATCCTAACGGAGGATGAGTACATTTCAGTTTAAGTTGTAAGAAAAAGGTCAAAGAGACTTGCATATGGTCTGTCGGAGTCGGATATACTGGTGGGTTCGTGAACAATCTGCTTTAGGTCATAAGCAATCGAGAAATCATGACAGTACATCTCTTCATCATCCGTCTTGTTTGAGTGGAACATTGAAGTCTCCACAGACGTGAATGTAAGGCGAAGGATGGGTATAGAGAATGTGGTAATTTTTTTCAGAGATACTTTCAATGACATTAACTCCGCTGTAATGGGGTTGATAGAGAGCAAATGTGAATGCTGTGCTGTGAGCAAGTACTACTCTGAAGCACATGTAGGGCAAATTAGGATCTTCTCTGGAGATATCTCCACCACATGGAAATCAGTCTTTAATGTAGGCACATATTCCATGGCAATGACGATGTTAGGCGCCTAGATTTTCTGCTAAGTTTCAGTATTCGTTAATCGCGAAACAATCTAAGGAAACGGTTGGCACAATACCAGTTTCACGCAGGAATAATAAACCTGATTTAGTCTCGTTTAATTGGATTTCAACATCTGGAAGGCTGGAACGTAGACCTCCGATATTAGAGAATGAGACTTGGGGGTGTACGTTGGGAGTTGGAGTTCTGGCTTTAATCTTGTTTTATTTCTTGAGATTTTTCACATTTTTATAGGATTGAGAAATGTGGAAAGGGTCGGCAGAGTTGTTAAAGCAGAGCAAGAAAAGCAAAGAACGAAACTAATTTTTGCAACCATGTACAGACAACGTCGTAACATTCCCCACTTATATGGCATCGTGAAACCTCACTAGAAGTACTGCGTTGTCCAGAATCCATTCACCAAATAGCAATAGAGCAGCCCATGTACTAAGCACCCGCTGATAGAATGAGCTCCTTGGGGATTAATCTAGGTTTGGGTCTCTGACTATCAGGTGGATAACGGCAGCCCAGGTAAAACGCTTACCTCCAGCACCCTTATTAGTGACTTGGCCACAAGGATAGAGATAGGGATGGAAAGTAAGGATATCTTAAGCTCAGAAAAAAACACTGCCGACACAGTGTACAGCTATGTTTCTTTCTTTGTAAGAAACATTGCTCATTGTACACGATGACTAAGTTACAAAACATACAAAAAGAAACATCGAATTTAGTTCAAATTTTCTATTCTTTCTTTTTTCATATTTATATTTAAGCAGTTGCAAAAGCTTCGCATGTAATAAAGAGAGGGAAAGAGAGAAAAATATATAGAGAGGAAGGTCGATAACTGGTGCACACATACGCATATTAGTGTAGGTCGAGTTTGGAATTACGACTATGTCTATGCAGAGAAAGTTGTTAAATGATCAAAAAATTATTACCCAAAATATTTTTTTCCAAACCTTTTTGAGCAACTGAATTTAAACATTGAAAAAAAAATTCAATATCCTGACTTCATGCCGGTGTTAAATGAAAAATAAAAGCCCTGTCATATTAAATTATTATTATTTTGAAGAAAAAATACTGAAAAAAATATAATCAATAAATTTTTGGTTGTTTGTAATATCTATATAGTTTTCAGGAAATTATTGAGCATCGATAAAAATACTACAACATATTTGATTAAAATAAATTGAACAGCTACTAAATCGGGGCTTCTTTTTATCTAGTAATTTTTTTTACGGACATCTTTTCGATTTTGTTTACATTCTACACGCATAATAACCAAAGCTTATTGCAATATAAAAATAATTAAATCTTTTGCGTTTTATGACTTAGTAAACTTCAATTAAACAAAAGAAATGGATATCTCCGTATATTTGAGATATTTAATCATTTTTCTTTATTTTGAAAGGCATTATTTTTCTTCACAAACTATTTGGGTGCGAATTATTTGACTTGTGTTTTATCCTGTTAGGTAAGTGAAACTAGTATTTTTTGCGGTATTTATGCACTTAGAGTTCAAGCACATCATTTGAAATTCACGAAAGAGATGGGATGTGGTAGTGAGGAAGAGCATCTCACACATAGAGTGATACTTACTATTGGGGGACCAGACAATACTTCACTTGTTTTTTTAATAAAATCAAGGTAGATTAAATACTGGTAGTGATTGAGCCAACTGGTCATGAGTATGCCTAAAAAGTTATTATGAAAAAGAAAACAAAAAAACGATTTGGTTAAAAATGTTTTCTTTCATTCCCCAAAAGAGAAAGGTTCATCTGTTCAGTTAGTGGAAAGAGAGTCAGATTAAATGTAATATTGGGCACATAAGAAACTAGTAGGTTGATAAAGAGAGGTTGTGATACCATTAGAATACAGAATAGAGCAGGTGCAAATGTGATTACAAGAGTCAAAAATCAATGAAGTAAATCATTTCTGCCATTACTAACCAGCAGAGCATTACCACTGATGTTCAAGGACAGAGTCTATTAGGCATATATATGCAATGTGATCATGTATGGTAGTGTTCTAGCAAATGAAGTTATGAATGTTTTACAACAGTACAGCAGTGTAGATACGCTAGAGGATGTACTTTTAGATAACACAAACACAAATACTAGATGTAAATAAGGACTGGTTACATCTTTAGAGAATAAACAAAATATGAAAATACATACCACTGGTTGTTCCTTACACCACAATGAGTTTCCTTT
>NC_136486.1:117372335-117607335 GCF_053919585.1 Euprymna scolopes | reverse complement strand
TAAAAATAAAGATACTCCTAAATAAGAAACATGAAAAAGTAATAAAGTGTAGGCATTAAAAATCACACATCCTTAATCACTTACATACTCCTCCTCATTAGGTTCTTATTAAACACGTCTCTAAGACTACACAAAAATAGAAACTTTTCACTTAAATCTCCACAAAATTTAATATTGCTAATTTCATTATTACACCATCATTTTCAGCACCGCTCCGGAAAATAATTCTACATAATTACACTCATTACTTTCAAGACATTTCTGTACATACTCGAAATATTTATATATTTCCCTCAATTCCTCCACTGAAATTTTATCACTTGGCATATACATTTATATGATATCCCATATAAAGTACCCTTCAAACTTTTAAATTATGTTTATTCTTAATAGAAATATTTGACAGAATAAAAAGTATCTTTATGTGTTGTTGTCCTTTCCTCAACACTTATACTATAGAAAAGCTATCAGCTTTAATACGACTTAATCCAAACAAATAAAACAAAATTAATAATGAGCCTAAAATTACACTTTAATTTAAACTTTTTGTTCTAATTGAAATGAATAATTTCTCTATACTCTATAAAAGAACTCTTAACCACAACATTTAAATCGCCAACTTTAAACTCTAACTAGTTTCAACTTGTCACAACAACCAAGTCCATTATAAATTTAAACAAAAAATAATTTGCGCATGTTTAAAAACATAAAGTAAAAAAGTAAACGACTAATCTTAAATATTTTTATTTGAATCTACTCCAAAGGTACACAAAAAACATATATGTGTACATGCATATATATATATATATATATACATACATACATATATATATATATATATATATATATATATATATATATATAAAAGTGAAAGTGTATGTGTGTGTGTCTGTGTGTGTACATTTCCATACGCAATAACTCTGTCAATTTTAAGTTTACAGGCTCGAAATTTGATATACAGGGTACTGCGATTTGAGAAAATCGATGTGAGCGGGTTTCGGCCTAAAATTTTGCGATTATGGGGTAAAAGTTGAACGATGTGACCTTTGAGAACTCTACCAAACTCCTCCGATAATTTTAAATCTAAACACTTGAAATTTTAAATATTGGTTTCTTGGACATGGATCTAATTTAATAACTAAATTTGAGCCCAAAACAATAAATTTTTAGGGGTCATAATAGTGGTGAAAGTTAAAAAAATTGAACTTTTTTTTTGTCTAGCATACACCTCAAAACACACGGGCAACGCCGGCCACCCTGCTAGTATATATATATATATATATATATATATATATATATATGTGTGTGTGTGTGTGTGTATGTGTGTGTGTGTGTATGTGCCTGTGTATGTGTACATATACATATATATGTATCTTTAGATACCTCCAGATCAATTATATTAACTTTTTAAATTTTTTTATTTGCCGTGTGCATTTTTAAAATCCATTATACATTTATTTATATTTCCATTTTAGAATTTTACTTTAAACACTTTCTTCCCACTAAAATTAAAAGCATTTTTATAACTGAATAGCCACGTTTAAATCTGAAATCCCTTATAGCATAGATATATATAATTTACATTCATCTACTGTTTGAACCTATATACACCAGTATATTAAAGATTTGGAGCGGTCACCACACACGCATAACATACGGATGTTTTTGTTTTTAATCTTCCATCACCTCTATCTTGATCCTTTTCCTAATCCTTTACCATATATTTGTTTATCTCAACACTAACTCAAATTCGCACTCATATGGGCTCTTATTTAAATACAAAATATCTTATTTGAAACTAAATTTGAGGGAACGTCCTGATATTATGTCTCTGTGACAAGAAAGACCTAATATTTTCATTGCAAACTTTGCGTTCCTATAAGCTATATCGCCTGAAGAGGTTTTTAGTTACTGGCAACTAGCTGATCGAAACATGCCCACGAATGTGTAGCAACATATTACTGCTTATGTAAAAACAAATAATGAGTATAGCCTACTCCACTTCGGTATGAGTTCTCTTGTATAAACGTCGTTAAATTCATCGGTTACTTAACCCTTTGAAAACAATGACCTCAGAATATATATATAAATATATATACATATATATATATATATATATATATATATATATGTATATATGTATATATACAAATAATAGATGATAAAATGTAATGATTAGCCATAATTATTATTCTTATAGTTTCATTATATATCCAATTATTTAGGTGTTAATGTTTTATATGTTGTGTCGACTCTTATTTTAACAAGTTATATATATATATATATATATATATATATATATATATATATATATATATATATATATACCAGCAATGGGTGCCCGGTGTTGCCCGGGTGTTTGGAGGTGTATGCTGAGCAAAAAAACAAAAAAAATGTACACAGACACACACACACAGGCACACAGACACAGACACACAGACACGTTCACTTTCATATATATGTAGACTAGCAATGAGTGCCCGTCGTTGCCCGGGTGTTTGGAGGTGTATGCTGAGCAAAAACAACCCCCCCCCAAAAAAACATGGCATTTTTTAAAAAACTTTGACCCTTATTATGACCCCTTTATATTTATTGTTTTGGGCTCAAATCAAGTTATTAAGTTAAATCCATGTCCAAGGAACCAATATCTAAAATGTCAAGTGTTAGACCCAAAATTGTCGGAGGAGTTTGGTAGAGTTCTAAAAGGTCACATCGTTGAAATTTGACTCTTAACAGCGAAATTTCTGGCCGAAACCTGCTCACATCGATTTTCGCAAATCTCAGTACCCTGTATATCAAATTTCGAGTCTGTAGACTAAAAATTGACAGAGTTATTGCATAGGGAAATGTACACAGACACACACACAGGCACATACACAGACACGTTCACTTATATATATATATATATATATATATATATATATATATATATATATGCATATTAAAAATCACTTTTCTATTTATTTAAAAAATACAACTTTGTTATATAAGGGTTGTGAAATTGCATACAGTTGCAAAAATTCTAGCTAAGTTGCATATTTTAAACATTCATTTTAATAATTTTTTCGATTTTCTGATGATATAATCATCTTTTGTTTACTGTTACGTGTAATTATATTCATAGACATATTCGCCATATCATTAAATTCTTAGGAATCTTCAAGTAAAGAAGTATTCTGAATCAAAATCGACTCTCTCTCTCTCTCTCTCTCTCTCTCTCTCTCTATATATATATATATATATATATATATATATATATATATATATATATATATGCTACCAATATAGCCGTTCCTTAATTCTGTTTATGATTATGGGACAAGAATTAGGCTGAAATGGAATTCTTCATTTAAAAATAAATATATTAAACAGATGAGTTCTTCTCTTATTTCTAATCATAATGGTTTTTGGATTAAATACTTAAAGAAATTCACACGAATTTATTATTAATTACAATTTTTGAACTGTTTCTCAAGATTTGTTCAAATATAATTTTGTTTCTATTATCTGCTTATTTCTGAAGTGATTATTTAAAATTTAAACTGATGAAGGTTAGGTTATTTTAATAATTATTAAATAAAAAAATACTTGACATTAAGCTTTATTTTTCAATATTTTTATTAAGAAAAATGAATTTTTCAACACCAGAATTTTAGTTTGTACCAAACATTTGTTCGAAAACACCACTTTCTTTTTTTACTATTTTTGCATATTTATTTATATCTTGATGCTTCTACTATTGATTTTACCTTAAATCTTCAGTGAGGTTTATAGGAAAATTTATTGAACTGCATCGACAACATAAATTTAAATTTTTGGAAAAATATTTAACAATGAATTGGAATTGAGAATTTAACATTATATAATCAATTCCTTATGCAGCAATATTTTATGTTATAAATTTATTATATTCTTTATTAGAATATATTGCAGTTTTCTTTTCCAGTTTTTAAACAAATAGTCCTTTAATTTTCTAAGTTTAATCTTAACCATATTACTTTTCCTGCTTGCATTTCTCTATGTAATACAATATTAAATACGAAATTTGCATTAATAAAACTATCATATTTAAGCTTATTTGACGAATGGACAACACAAGGCGACCTGATAGTATATATATATATATTTATTATTTTTTGAAAAACAGTCACAACCTACGTACACGCGTCTAAAAAAAAACGAAAAAGAAAACACCCGATCTCCAAGGTGGAGACCCTAAGCTTAATATCGTTTCAAAAATCAATAACAAAAACTACGTATATCTATATCTATATATATATATATATATATATATATATATATATATATATATATGTGTGTGTGTGTGTGTGTGTTTGTGTGTTTGTGTGTGTGTGCGCATAATATGTGAACACATGTCTGCATAAACTATAGATATCTACATATGGAAATATATTGATTCATATATATATACATATATATTTATATATATATATATATATATTTATGCCGGGATCAAAGTGTAGTACTTGTTCTGCAGATGCTGCACTTAAGATAATTTGTACCACTCAATGGAGGGGAAACCCTCTATACTGGGACAATTATTATTTTTGGTAACCAGAGTGCCCCCTTTTGCCTACTTTTAGGGGAGCTGGTTTTTACCCCACACTAAAAACGGCCTTGTGCCTAATTTGCTTTGGTGGGGAAGAAAATAAATACAATATATATATATATATGTATATATATATATATATATATATATATATATAGAGAGAGAGAGAGAGAGAGAGAAATATGAAGCCAATTGCAATGGGAAATGAACGTGTTCACTCGTCCACGTCAAAGTGGGCGCGTTAGAGATTGTGTTTACAATCCTATTTACACCAATCTGTATGCTTGATTTGTTGCCTAATGAACGAGGCGTGCGAGACAATGCGTCTTTTTTACCATCAATCATTTTCGTTCTGGAAAGACTTCACCTTCCTCCTCGTCTGCTCATGGAAATCATATTTAAACGAAGTAAAGTTTAACTTTACGCGTCCAGTAAGGTGTAATACATCAATAAATATTCTGCAAATTGGCCAATGTTTCTGGAAAACATTCAAATTATGCTTAAAATTTTCTTTAAACGATTCTGGTACACAGTGTAAAAGTGCGACATGAGACTATATATATATATATATATATATATATATATATATATATATATATATATATATATTGGGACGATTTCAATATTGTTCTAGATTCCGATACAATTACGGATTTATTCTTAATTCCCGATTCTGATACAATACCGATTCCTATTACAATTCGTTAAAAATCTCTACATATTTAACTATAGAGTTATTATTCGTTCCGAATGTCAGTAAAAACACGTTTGCTGTGTATATATTTTCTCAACAAAAGGGACACTTGTAAGGGTGACTTATAGATTTTAGGTTTACTGATAGTTAAAAATCAATAAATAGTTATTATTTTACTATTACAGCCAGAGCTGGAATATTTTGTATTCAACAAAATCAAATAAAAAAAGATAACCATATAAAAGACACCATTTTTTTTACGATTTTGATAACCTAAAAAGTTACGATTCTTTCAGTTGCCGAATCTGGTTCTAATTAATCGTATCAACAATAGTTCCGAGTTCTGTTTTATGTTATAGAGGGATTGTTTAAATTTTCAAATAAAATACATATAAAATACGTTTATAAGCCAAATTTTCAACGCAATATTATGAAAACTAAACACATATTTATTTGGTTAATACTAATATCGTTGTTTTAATTTTATAAGGAAATACGTTTATAAGCGAAATTACAACGCAATATTATGCAGGTACCCAAATATTATTTGTTCAAAAATAATAATTGTGACATAAGCTTCATTTTCAGAATTTTATAGGTTTTTCTCCCTGCCATGCTGTTAAATTGAAGAACAAACGGTTCGTAAATAATCTGCTCGTTATCTGCTGCAGTTTATTTTGAAATGCCAGTAGAATACGCTTAGCGCACATGATATAAAAAGCAGAGTTGTTTTACGTGGTAGAAATGTTTAAATTTTAACATAAAATACGTATAAAATAAATTTATAAGCTAAATTTTAGCGCACTATTATGAAAATAGACAAATATATATTTGTTTAAAATTAATATTTCGGAGATAGACTTTATCCTCAGAATTTGATACTTTTTTTTTATCTCTCACTATGATTGATTTTTTATTGAATGAAAAAAAAACAGTTCGTAAAGTATCCGTGTGTTGTTGTCTGCGATGTTATTTTGAAATACCGGAAGATTACGCTTGCGTTACGTGATATGACATCATGGCGAGGAAAAACAAAAGAAAAACAGATGTTTAAAACTCTGAGGATTGCGTCTCTCTCTGAAATATTAATTTTAACCAAATGATTTGTTTATTTTCATAATATTGCGTTGTAATTTAGCTTATAAACGCACTTTACTTAATATGTATATATATTTATACATATATATGTATACACACATATATATAAATGAATACACCCACATCTCTCTCTCTCTCTCTCTCTCTATATATATATATATATATATATATATATATATATATTAAGTGTATCTGCATGAATTTTATAAGCAGATGTATTATCTATGAATCTATTTTCGGTACTTACTTCAATTGTGTAATTGCTTCATACGTGAGAAGACGTAAAGTAGTCAGTTATGAAAATATATGTGACAATTAAGCTACAAAAAATGGCATTAATGTTGCATGTGCTTGTATTTATAAAAATGTTATTAAGTATGCTTGTTAGCGATCAGATTCTTTGTTATTTTCATCACGCGTTTCAGTAGTTAATGCCAGTACTTTTAATCAAACAAAGGTTTAGTTGACGCGTTAATATATATAGGAGCTTCTGAATATCTCGATACTGGGTGTAAACTTGACATTGATGTGAATATGTCTGGAATTTAAAAATTCTATGACTGATAAAACGATAAATTTTGAGCTCATTTTTAACTTCAGCGTTGAAGCATATTCTGGTTATGTGATAATATGTATTTTCCCAAATGGATCTATCTCATCCATGATAAACATGAATTATTTTTGCTTATTAACTGGTACCCCTTAAAAAACTACGGTCAGTGACAGTTACAAGATTTAAAACGTTATGGAAATGAATAAGACCTCTAACTACCAATTGAAAGCCGAAAAATTTCTCGTCTAATCAAGAATATTACTACGAAAATTAACATAAAGACTCGTGTTCTGTGGTAATTAACCCAATCTGAATAAATACTGCCTTGTTTATATATATATATATATATATATATATATATATATATATATATATATATATATATATATATATATGTTTTGATTGTCTAAGCTATATACTTTTAATGTATACATTCAAGAAAGAATATATATATATTGAAAGTATCTGTGTGTGCATTTGTCTGTCTGTGTACATTTCCCTACACAATAACTCTACCAATTTTCAGTCTACAGACTCGAAATTTGATATACAGGGTATTGAGATTTGCGAAAAGTTTTTTCATCGGTTTTGGCCAGGAATTTGGCTATTAAGGGGTCAACGTTATAACATTTGACCTTTGAGGACTCTACCAAACTCCTCCACCAATTTTGTGTCTAAACTCTTGAAAATTTAGATATAGGTTTCTTGGACACAGATCTAATTTAATAACTTGATTTGTTAAATGTTAAGGGGTCATAATGGGCGTCAAAGTTTAAAAAAAAATTGACCGCTTCGATCTCTACCAAATTACTCAGACAATTTTTGGTCTAAACATTTGAAATTTTACATAAAGGGTATTCAGAGATAGGGCAAGCTTTTTAATCGGTTTGGGTCGGAAATTATAGTTACCAATATATAAATATATTTATGTATGCATGTTTGCATGTCTGCCTAAATGTTTCGACAGCGGCGACGGATTTTCACAAGATCAGTAGCGTTTTGAAGTTTGACCTTTCAGACAACAAATATCGAAGAATTGGATAAAAACATTAATATCTTTACCTTCAACTGGGTACTTTTCTACAGGGGAGGGTCGCTTTTTTTCGCCGATATTTTCGAATGTAATCCTCTCCCACCTCTCCAACCACTGTAGCCTTAATTAAAACCTACATCCCTTCCGGTTTGGCGGTGGTCGTAACAGCAAAGACGTCAGTTTTTCCCGTTCTTTTCTTCCTTTGGGTTACGGATTCGAGCCTGCCTTCCTACTACCACATTTTATTTTGCTCTTAACATTGCCAGTTGTATAAAATGACCCATTATACTGAATGAAGATAGTATTATCATCCAAATCCCAACCAAACTATGGTAGAAAATGACTAGTCAACGTATTACTGTATTTAGTTGAATTAATTCGACCTTGCAAACGAACTGTAGACCCTGGACTATTGGCACTAATAATGCCCACGCATCAAAACTGGACCTCGAAAACCTTTCAGCATTGAAACTGCGCACCTATGATTAAATTATTAGTCTTTACTTTGACGGACGTACTGCCTAATCACTGCCTAGCCTATTGAACTTGCTTTCGTCACAAAAATAACTTTCGACGATTATGAAGAGTCATGACCTTCATTGCATCTGACGGCGCTTTCTGCTCTTTACAGAAATCATTGACTTGCGTCTTGCAACATATTCCCGCAAATTAAATTCCTTTAACCTGTTCTTGACAGTAGAAAGAGAACACTTTTTAACAAGATTACCCTGTTGTTGGATTTCGGGAGCCGTTTCAAATATGTTTCTTATGCTGCGGATCTTGGCAGCATTGTCTTCCCCGAAAAAAGTAACTCTAAGACAACCAGATCACTCACTCACACTGCCGGTGATTTTGGTGCTTTTGCAGTCATTTGTACCGTTTTATATTCACATTTCAATCTGCCGCCAATTCCTCGATTGGATAAAGCAGAAAAGTAGAGATTAATAAGCTCCTGACGATCAATAATAAGAGTCGAGGCATATGGACTAAATGTTAAATTGTATTACTTGGAACAACAATAATTACGATCAGATGCTTTGTTGCCTTAACGGTGGATATATTAAGCCGGTTTTAAACCTATTTATTGCAAAATTTCCTTTTTCTTTCTCGATTTTAAGTGAATTTCTTAATCGACGGAAATACTAGGATGCTTCAATTAAATGTTAAATGTGAACAAGTAAAATTATAGAGGAATAAAAGGCGAATCAAATAATGTATAGGTTGTATAAAAAGTTACATTCAATTTAGCTAAAATTTGCAGTTTTTGAAAATATGACAAGTGTGGACTTTCTTTTTGCCACCACCACTATATATATACATGTTACCCACCGTTTTGGTGTGTCACCGTTCTGTTTCTCTCATAACACCTTTTACTTATATGTCTACTTTCTCTTATCGATCAGTGCTCGCTCTTTTACTTTCTCAATCTCGCTTCCATCTACTTTTCATCGGGCATTTGTGTCGTACCCACTTTTATCTATTCTCTCCTCGTAAACCCTGTCTCTCTCACAACTCTGTTTACACAACTTTCGTGTTATTTTATGTAAAAATTATTTTTCCCGTCTCCTTAATTGACGTCCTCAACTTTTCTTTTTATTTATGTCTGGTTTTATCTTCAAAACTTTCTCTTGATGAAATAAAACAAAAAACAATGACTATATATGATATAATACTAAAATACCAATGTAATAAGTACACTAGCTCTTTAAATAATTCTGCGTTTTAAAACTACATGCGTTGATTAATAATAAGATTGAAATGCAATAATCATTATTTATTTTGGTAAATATTGGTCTCCAAATCAAATACATCATTTTGTATTGCATAATATTAAAAGAAGAATACGCCATTTCTACTTAATTTACTGTCAATCATATAAGTGTAATACTCTTTTTCTGGCTTCAAGAAAACGCTGGCAAGGCCTTCTGTTACTTTCACCAGATCTCCGATTGAATTCCGAAGTCCGACAAGATAATTTAGCAAGACAAATTTTCAGATCACGTATTAATGTAGTGTAATGTATGTATCCTTTAATCTCCACAGCGCAGAATTGGCTAGTCGGATTTCTGGAGTATTTATTTTGAGATGGCAGCTGGAATTTCATAAACATTTCTCATAAAAAAACATCGTTAATGCAATTGAGTTTAAAACACATTTTTCCTATATAGCATACAAGACATTCATTAAAACACCCAGCCCGTTTCTCACATTGTGATGGCAGCAGCTATTTAAACTCGATGCTCTACCGCTCTCTGTTAGTTTACCCGAACGTAAAAATTCTCTCTACCTCATTTGCCACGTCAATTTAATAGATTTCTACTGTTTGCTTTATCATATTCTGGCTACGTAGCCTCAACGACGATTATTTGAAAGATGCTACTTTACGAATGTTGAACTTTGCGTATAAATTTACCGACCTCTCTCTGTCCTTGCACACACGGGTATTTAAATATTACAGTAGTTACGTCACCTTTAGTTAAAATTGTTAATATTATGATGCTTATTATATTAAATATGTATTGACTTAAGAAGACCGAGGTAATCAGAAAGTGTTCCCATATTATAAATGTTCTCATTAATTCCATATAATTCCAATAACTATAAAAATGTATGTAGCATTGTGGTTTGTTATGAGTTTAATATGAACAACACAATTTGCAACAAGCTTCTCAACATAGCTTCAAACTACACCAACTAATTAAACCAATTAACGACTTTTCTACTAATAACTCGCTATTTTCTAAAATGTACGACGATGTACGATAATAATGCAATCGATACGTTGGAAGTTGAATGATCACCCACACACACACACACACACACACACACACACACACACACACACACACACGCACACACACACACACATACACAAAATAATAATCGACACAAAAAAAAAATCAAATCAGTTATCCTTCCCTATTTGTCCCAAACATTATTAATGAAATGTCGAGCTAAAACATATACAAGAAAGGAAGTGAAACTTACAAAGTTGATTACCATCTATTTTTCATTTAGAATGAAATCAGCTGTGTGAAATTAATTGATGGGACTCCCATGCAGTTTGAGAAGCTGCCAACAAATACTTGCAGCCATATTGAAGCCGATATGAAACGTCACGGCATTTATTCTTCTTTTCATGTTCATTTTTCGTAAAAATTTATTTGACTAATCAAATAAAAACGTTTATAAATAAAGCTTTGTTTCCTACTTTTAACTGTATTGGTTTGGGTTTTTTTTTTGTTTTACGGCATATCAACCCTTTTCAGGTTATTTAATGCCGAATCCAAAGATTTTGAAGAAAAATCTTTTAATAGAATATTTGCTGTTTTCAAGTCGGTTTCTATTTAACACATAGTTGGGACCCTAACAGGTACTACCACTCTGGGTCAGAGTGGACCTGAGAGCAATGGTAATTAAAGGATGGCTCCAAACTCCCCAGAGCCCGCAAGCTGGGGCCTCACCAGTGGATATAGTTTAAGGTTATATCAAGGACCTTTTAACTGGAAAAGAATTTCGCAATAAATGAGGTGAAAGAGAACTCATAATTACCGCAACATTTTCCGGATCCTTTATGGCTACACATTTACTTAACAGATACTCACTGACGTCACGTTAAAAAGAAACTCGGAAGATTAGTGGAACACGATTTGTTTTGCAATGTCAGCACTTATATAATTTTCAGAGAGGTGGTTTCAGGTTGCGGTTAAGATCTAATATCGATATGATACGAAACCTGTAATCGGCAATAAAGGCAACGCATCACAAAAGATATTCTTTGATTTCACAATGTACAGATATTTATTTATTGTGATTGACTTTCCAGTCACTCTCCATATCTAAAATTATATGTAGTTGCTTGTCAAATATAATCTGGTTTACTAGTGATTTTGCAATAATATTGATTATTTTACAAAAGAGAGAGAGAGAGAGAGAAAAAAACGAAAACCTTGATTCCAGTAAAGCAACTGGCATTAACGGCGTTCCAATTATTGTGCTGAAAAAGTTTCAACCAAAACTAGCTCCTATACTTACAAAGCTGTTTAAGCTGTGGTGTTAAGAAGTAAGCTGTTGGAATCTCTGTTAAATAGAAAAGTCGTCAACCACCTCAGCAAAAGTTACCCCCTTAGTAACATACAATGTGCTTTCCGTTTTGCTAGATTTACAGCTGATGTGCTAACGGTTATATCTAATAGGATTAGAAACTCTCTTGGCGGAGGCTTCCTTTTTAGGACAATTGCTTTTGACATATCAAAGGTCTTTGATAAGGTATGGCACAAAGGTCTACTCCACAACATATCCAGCTACAGTATAGCTGGAAATGTCTTCTCTCTGATAGTTTCACAAGAGGAGTGGTTTATAGGCAAATCTCAGAAGCTAAGAATATTAATGCTGGAGCCCCTATTCCTGATCTATATCAATGATCTCTCAAATCACATCCTAAGATCTTTTGTAGACATTTATGCTGACGGCACAACCATCTATCCCAAAACCTCAAGGGCCGTAAATAGCCAAGATGTCTCTGATTTTCTCTCCTCTGATCTTGAGTATGTGATACAATGGGGAAAGAGGTAGTTGGTTACTTTTAATGCATCTAAACCCAAGCTTCTATTTTTACATCATCAGCATACTGATCCGCGTCTGGCATCAATTAGAATGAATGGCTCTCGTCTTGCGGAGTCTTCATGTTTTTACTTCTGATCTGAAATGGAACACCTATATCCAACCGTTGCGAAGGTCGCTGGAAAATGGTGGGGTTATTCTACAGCTCCAGTAAATCTCACTGCTGATGCAATTCTCTACCTGTATAAGACACAAGTATGTCCAGGGATGGAGTATAGTTGGCATATCTGGGAAGGAGCTGCTAGAAAGACATTATCCTGCTTTGACAGAGTTAAAAATAAACGTCGTAGTCTGGAGGGGAGTGACCTTCACTTTTCCCTGCAACCTCTTTCCCACGGAAAGGACGTTGCGAGCCTGTCCATGCTTTCTATATGTTCATGGCAAGTGCTCAGCTGATGTGGGGCTATGTTAAGAACAACCAGGACGGAGATTTTGTTGAAGAATGGGCCTTACACCAAAACCTTGCCATTCTCAATAGGCCTAAGGATAAACCATCCTTCTTAAGCGCTCGATGGCGAAAAGGCTATAATCCCGACCTCGCATTTTCATCAGCAAGGCATCAACACAACTTCAGCATGTCCACTGGTCAACCGATCCCAAAATCCCAACACCGACCCATCATTGTTGAGATGCAACCAGTAGTTGGACCTGTGCCTACTAAACCTATGGCTAGATTCAACTATCGGAGGGCTAACTGGGAGGGTTTCACGGATAACTTAGAGAATACAATTAATGATGTACCCCCCGTAGCATCAGGATATGAAGCCTTCCAAGCTCTTGTGTGGCACATTGCCAAGAAGAACATCCCAAGGGGCTGTAGGAAGGAATACATAACTGGCTTGGATGAGACAAGTAAGTCCATCTATGAAAATTATGTACGAGCATATAACAGAGACCCATTCGAAGAACTTACCACTGAGCTGGGCAACAAACTGTTGGCCTCTCTATCTGCAACTCGTAAGGAGCGATGGATGGAGACCGTTGCAGATCTGGAATGACCCACAATAGCAAAAATGCATGGAAAACAATAAAGAAGCTAAACAGCGATAAAAAACTGGACACTACAGCAGCAGCAGCAGCAGTCTCACCAAACCAAAGTGGTCAACTACTTATAAATGGGAAACCACTGCACAGAGAACGAGGTTACGTTAAACAGATGAAAGAGAAGATGGGCGAAGTCCACAAAGAGTGATGACATGTTCCCCCCATTTACTGAGGAGGAATTAAAGACTGGAATTAAACATCTCAAGTCTAGAAAGACATCAGAACTCGATGGTATCTCAACAGAGATGATCCAGAATTTTGGGCCAAGATCTCGTGAATGGATCCTATCACTGTTCAACTTCTGTGCTGCTGGATACAACATTCCCAAGATCTGGCGACGGGCAAAAGTTATAGCTCTTCTTAAACCAGGGAAAGATCCACAACTACCATCTAGCTATCGCCCTATATCCTTGTTGTGTGTACAAGTTGTATGAACGCCTCATTCTGGCCAGGATATCACCAATAGTTGAAGACCAGCTTACGGACGACCAGTCTGGGTTCAGGGAGGGACGTTCATGTGTTGGTCAGGTTCTGAACTTGACTCGTTACATAGAGGATGGGTATGAAAGAAATAAATCACAGGGGCTGTATTTATCGACCTCACGGCAGCCTATTACACCATCAACCACCGAGCACTTCTGCTGAAAGTTCGCCAGACCTTGAAGAACAGAAAAATGGTTTCCATTATAGAATCTCTTCTCCGGAATCGAAGATTCTTTGTCGAAATGGATGGTAGGCAGAGTCGGTGGAGGTCACAGAAGAATGGTCTGCCCCAGGGTTCTGTCTTGGCGCCGACTTTGTTTAACATCTATACATATGACCTACCAGAATTTACAGACATCCGTAGATTCATCTATGCGGATGACACGTGTCTTGTGACACAATACAAAAGCTTTGAAGCAATTGAGAAAAGAATCTCCAGTGCCTTAAAAACCCTAGCCTCCTACTATAAGAAATGGTTCCTCAATCCCAATCATGGGAAACCAAAAGTTTGTAGTTTCCACCTTAACAACCACATAGCCAACAGGAAGCTGACGATCCAATGGGAAGTAAGGAGCTAGTAAATGAACCATATCCAGTCTACGTTGGCATCACACTGGACCGAACTCACTCCTTCAAGACACACATAGACAAGCTCCGAAAGAAGATCGTGCCTCGAAGTAACTTAGTCAACATACTAGCTAACTCGAGTTGGGGAGCAGACCCGCACACGCTAAGGACAACATCATTAGCCCTATGTTACTCCACGGCTGAATATGGCGCTGCAGTATGGTCTCGCTCAGCCCATGCTCACCGCATTTACGCAGATCTCCACAAAGCTTGCCGGATCATAACCGGAAACTTAAAAAGCACACCTCTACCAGCCCTATACCGATTAAGTGGCATACCACCACCCAAAGTCCGCTGGGATATAATTGCGAGAGTTGAGCGTACTAAAAAAACTCGAAGACCCCAGACACCCTCTCTATGGCTACTCGGAGGTGGCTAGACGACTTGTGTCCCGGCGAAGCTTTGCCACAGTCGAGGAACTACTGGACACTCCTACATCCTCTTACCGGCTGCAGATATGGAGAGAGGTAGACCCTCAGTCTACAAATATAGCACTGCCAGAGCCCAGTGAAACCTTACCACCTGGCACACACATGTCCCGTTCGGAGTGTGTCACTATGAATAGGGCAAGGGTAAAAGTTGCAAAAAACTGGCGACAACCTCATCATGTAGGGTTATTCTATAACTGCTGAATGCCCCTGTGGTACCCAAGTTCAGACCATCGGGCACATTTTAACATCTTGCCCACTGGGGCCCAACTTCACGGACGAGGACCTCAGTGTTGGTAATGAAACCGTACGCCGCTGGTTGAAGAGATAGAGCGACAAGATATGAAGCTGAGCTTTAATCAATCGTCCCTCCCTCACCAACATTTGACGAAAAACATTCGTCTAGCTAACACCGCTATCAATCATTTCCCCTTACTCTTAATCCGTGCCTGAACCTAAATGTAAATTTTATGAACAAAGCTTCTTTCTTAGAACTGCATGCTTGTGGAACTCTGTTCCGTTTTCCTACTTTCCAGCTCACTACAACATGGTTGTCTTCAAGTCCAATGTAAATAAGTTCCTGATGAGCCGTTCTCTTAAGTAACTCAATTTACCAAATTTGCATAAATAACGATTACTATGATATAGTTTCGTTGACACTCATTGACCCTTATCCTCAAGTAGCCTACGGGCCTTGGTAAGTGGTGACTCTTTTGTAAACAAAAAGCTCAAAAGCACAGGATTTGGGTTTTATTTGGATCTATAAAAAAGTATTCTTTCCTTTTCAATAAAAGTCTTACTAATAATTTAAATTTAATATTTCGCCATATTGAAATATTTTGTCATATATATATCAACCCTGAACGTCATCCGGTTCGCTTGAAGAAACATAATCACCTCGTTTCATTTCTTATGGCAATTAAGATATAATAAAGTAAATCGGTTGAGGAGAATCATTTTTCCTAATGAACTATTGCTCATCAGACAAATTCTTTTTTTTTCAAAGATACGTAAGATTAGAGCTCTTTATAAGAGAGAAGAAAATATTCTGATAATGAACAAACAAAATGGCGGACGTCGTTTCATTAGGTTTAATTACGATTGATGAAAGCGGATGAAAACGAGGCTCATCTGATGCCTAATTCTAAGCACTTTAAAGTAATCAGAGTATTGATCAAATCTTTGGTTAAAAATGAATCGTTTAAAAATATTATTCGGTACGTATTCTTTGTTTCTTATTTATTTCTTTGTTTCTATATTTAGCTTATTATTTTCTCATTATTTATTGCGTGTGGCCAATAACAGTTTGTGATTCTTTGCAATGAGGCTGATGCATTCGAAAATTTATAAATTCAAGATTTATTCAACGTCTATGAAATCTTCGTCCTTTAACTATATTTTCGAATGGTTATTTTAAAATACATATTCGATTTAAGTATTCGAAGTTTAATAAAAGTCATATGGTTAAACGTAGCATTAAGCTTACTAGACACACTCTTCGACCGTTATGAAAGGTTTAGCAAGACAATCGGATATGATAGTACTTCAACCTACAAATAAACTTTGAGCAAATATTCAAAATAACTTCAAGTTATAGCATTAGCTGGATAATCCATCAGACAAGATAAATACTTGTATTTGAGATGAATAATACAAAGAAAAGGTCACAACAAAGATACATTGATTAAATCGCGAATTTAAGTAATAAACTAGGTTGTGTTTTGCTTTCTTTATTATTTAAAAAGAGGTCACCACATATCAATGGTCCAGAGGCTACTCGAAAATAATGGTTAATGTGTGTACAGTAGTAACTATGATAATACCGCAGTAATCGTTAGTAGTGGAAATTTGGTATGATTAGATTATTTAAGAGGACGGTTCAATAAGACCTTTTTTGCGTTGGTCTTGAAGACGTAAATATTGTAGTCAACTGGAAAGCAGACCAGCGAAACAGAGTTCCACAGGCATGCAGATCTAGGAAAGAAACTTGGTTCATGAAATACATGTTTAGGTTTAGGAACCGATAGAGAGTTGAATTAATTTTTAATTCTGATTTCTCTGAAAAGTTTTGACATAAATGATTTTGAATTCTTTGGAGTTTTCATGTAATTACGTTGGGAAGCTGAATGAGAATATTGATTTAACACGCGTGTATCAATGTATTCCGTATAGAAGTCAAGTGTTATGCACATAAAATGTTCACCTGATTCCTGCTAACTTATTAAAGCAAAAAAAAAAAAAAACTCAGAAAAATTAAAGTTAATCCTTTACTAAGTTAACATATTGAAATTAAAAATTGAAAAAGAAATTGAATTGTAGTTAACTTCAAACTTACTAGGACAATTAAATTTGAATGCGGGTATGTCCTACTTACGCAATGTACATTGCTTAATCTCTACCTACATTAGGTATATCTAGTAGAATTTGGTTTCATGTGAAAGATACAAAAAGACAGTAGCAACTCTTCGAGAAAATTTAGATACCGCTTACTTTTGTGAATATTAAACAATACGTAATATGAATTCTCTAAATTTAGGTTTCTATTGAATTATTTTAAAGGGTTCTGGTGACATCATATGTGCGCAACCATCCCTTTAAAAATCTAAATATTTTAGATGTATAATTTATCTATAGTCAGTAGACACTAATTAAGAGGGTTTATTAGAATTTTCATTTTCTATTAGAATTCTTAAGTTTACTAATTAAATTTATAACTATTTCCAGAATCGAAATCCTATAATAGATGTTTTTATTCACTTCAAACAAAGCATATTACTACCTGGGCATATATATATATATATATATATATATATATATATATATATATATATATATATATATATATAAGAGCAAGTAGTTAATAAAACATGTTAAAAAACATATTTAATTTGAAAAGGAAACACTAAATAAGTGGATAATCCTTAATCCGCGGAGTGTCGAAGAAATACTTTCCTTCTCATCAGAGGGTAGGATTTAACAAAATGCGGGATCGGATTTTGCTTGCAAAAGTATTTGATGAAACTACAAGTAAGTCACATATCTTACTTAATAACAAAAAGTGAAGCAGAGTGAGTAGGGTGAAGAAAAAATGATTTCACGCGAATGAATAGTCTGGCGAATATATATATATATATATATATATATATATATATATATATATATATATACATACCAAATAGCAGGTACAATGAGTTATAACAGAAGATAATAAGTATCCAATATGTAACCCAACCCTCTGATAGTACGAACCTAACAGTATTAATAAAAGAAAAACTTAATTAGCATGTTTGTTGAAATAGAAGGACATCGGGCAATTTCAGCCGGCCTTGCTACTTAATTCAACCGAACTGATTTGGACACGATAATAACATTCAGATAATAATATTTCACTAATCGCATTGGGTTGTTGTTTTGGGTTCACTGAAAGTTGGGATGACCTTTGGGGTCAATGACCGGAACTGGTTCGGCGGAAGAAACTTGCCGTTGGAAAATTGCATGATTGTATAATGTGGGCCGTGACCAATTGATGAAGAAGGGATTTTTACGTAGTAATTATTGATTTATTGGAAGAACACCCTTGTTTGTCAGACCCACTCCATTACCCGTTACAAAAGCACCGGGGTGAGCAAATTCTTCAAGTTTTTGAACAAACTCCTTGCTACCAAATCTCTTCCCCTACACCGCCCGCTCACCTTACTCTTACTGATCATCAGGCCGGCGGAAATATTAAAGAAAAAGAGAGAGAAAAAATCGTTCGTAGCAGACAGATTTTTCTATTTTTGAAACTAACTGTTACATTCAACTGTAAATAATTGTGTTGTTGAAAAAATGTATACGGAATTTAATTTCACTGAATTTTATTTCACAGAGCATTGTAGTTTAGAAGTTTTATTTGATAATATAACATTTGTAAAAACAAGGAACTCACCACTGGAGTTTATATTTATCGTCTACGGGATTCATAACGTAGCTATTATATTGGATAATTCTATTTTCTGTCATATCGCAGATTATGCTTGGCATTTTTCCCGATATTTGGTAAGTAATATCTCGTAAAGTTGCACGATGAAGAAAAATTAAAAATTCATAGTTGAATCCATTTATTGTATATAACATTTCACAATTCATAACACAGTATAGAGCGATATATATATTTTGTATCGATTTGAAGTATTTACTTAAAAATGTTTAATAGGTTATTAGAGCGAGGTAGTAGGTTTTGAAAATAAACAGGACATTTAACTATGCAGAATTCCCCACGTTTTATTGTCGTAAGGACTCATCAGGCTACAATGTGAGGATTTTATATTACCAGGTGTTTTTATATATACACGTAGTTAGCAGAAGAAAAACTAAGGAAATAACAATTAAACAAAACCTTTGTCTGGTTAAACCTTTAACCTATTATGTGAATAACATTGAATCTGATTGGTTAGCTGGCAAACTAAACACAACATGTATATCTATACACACAGTAACATGAAATCCGTGCATTTTAGCATGGCGATTTCCTATGGGGATGAAACGCATTTAATTTTTTTAATTACACAAAGTTTTCTTCATCAAAACTAACCAGCCTACGATTAATAATATTTCGTATAAAACCATTAACAAAATTTTTAAATGTTTAATATAATACGATATTTTCATGTAGCGCTAATTCTGGCACCAGGGAATTTAAATTGCTAACGTCTCGCTTGAAACAGCGCAAAAATGTTCTATCGCTACTTTAAGAAATTCTATTCTTTTTCTAGAGGTTTTGTTCATTTTTTGTTTGATGATAATTCGACGGAGAATCGAAGACGTTCCTGATACATATTAAGCATACGTTACTTTCTTTTGATTTGCAGACTAAAAACATTAGAAAAGCCAAATAAAATTAAGACATTTTGAAACGAAACGAATATCTGTATTACATTTTACAATGTTTATTAAATTGAAAAAATGCCACATACATAATATACATACATATGTATGTATGTATGTATGTATGTATGTATGTATGTATGTATGTATGTATGTATGTATGTATATGTGTGTGTTCATTAGCGCGGCAGCCCCTTGTTTTATTTCCAAAGTTCGTATTTTCAACAGTAATATTTTCGCAACATTGTTATTTAAACATTTAAAATGGTTTATGGAGAATTCAAACATCCTTGCGTCAACATAATCTTGCTTGTCAGCTGTAATATCTCTCCACGACTGCAAAGTTGAAAATACTGTTGCAGTTATAATATGTAAAAAGTTTTTTTTTTGCGTTGATACATAAAAAATACGTATAGGTAAACAGCCAAATCAGATTCTCGCCGGCAATAATAAAAATCTTGTATGATATCGCCCTGTTAATAAAAGATATGTCAGAGGAACACCTCTTTTAAATATCAACACGCTATTTTAAGAGGTCAAAAACTTATTTTGATTGCAAAAAAGTGTTTAAGCTCAATACTATATTGGATTAAATATTCTGCCTTCAGTCTGTATGCCAGACCAGTTTATATGAACAATATTCAACACCATGGGTACATTCTACGAAGAGAGTCAGTCATTGCTATATAGTACGCTTCCATTAAAGGGGATAAGATATTTATACCATATGTATTCCTTTATATAAGGAAAACTGTCTGATCTTTAAATAGTCAATATAAATCTGCATAGTATAGTGTTTTCTCGATATATTCACTTTTTCCAACATGCAATTTAAAGGAATTTATTAACCGTTTGTTACAATCTCAACTTTTCAACAAATTCTTTTACGAAAGTTCGAAAAAATTGAAAAAAATTCCCCTGCTAAATTTTATACTCTCGAGATCACATTGTATCATGCATCTTCAAAGCTAAACTCACTGTCATTTGTCCTGTTTCAGCGACGTCTTCGATGGGTGGAGCATGTGGCCCGTCGTCAAGTAGGAGAAATTATTTGTAACGTAATCTTTCCTACCTCTGTTCTTAAATAAGGCACATGTTAAGGTGGACATTTGATCACAGAAACAACCACTAAGGAGGGTGGTTCGAGTTCTCAGGTCAACAGCTTTCAGTGATAGAAATCACGATTTCGCACGAACTTGTTAAGGATAACCATGCATGAGATACCATACTTTAGGATGGAACACAGGCCAGAGAGGAATCCAGCTCAACCCGGCCAGAATTAATCCCCTTGCATCAGCAAATAATGACGTACCATTTTTATATATTTCTGAAATGATAAACTGTAATTCATGTGCTTCTAAAATCTCAGTGTCAACATCTCTTTCACAGCGGGGTGATTTAATAATTAACACGTGACGCGATTGCTTTGGTGGATTTTGCATATATAGTGACTCATTTTGGTATACGAACAGATATCGTCGTTTTGATCCTGTGTTCCTTTCACTGTGTTTCAGACCGTGTATTGATTACCTTTATGTGATTGTTATTTATTCAATTCTACTATGTTTCACTACATTGCTATGCTGTAAACCCATTGATTACACGTTAGAAGCTAGAATCGTTTAGCTTTGCATGAAATTTTCTTAACATTACCTACATATTCTTGTAAGAAAAGTCATTGAAGCCATAAGGGCTATATATATATATATATATATATATATATATATATATATATATATATATATATATATATATATGTATATATATATATATATATATATAAAATGATTTCTGGGGGGGGGGGTTAAAATCATAAATATTGCAATCTTGAAGGAAAGACACTTATTATTTATAGTTAAAAGTAAAATAAGTAAAAAAAAAAATGTAAAAAAAGAGGAAGGAAGAAAAAAATATATAAATGGAGGAGTCAGCTAATCGGTTTCGCCCACTCATTCTCAAATCTTTATCAAAGAATGTGTACATTATTAAGATAAATTTATGTTGAGTTCCGTTATGGGTGAAAAATTCTAACAACAAAAAAACAGAGAAACGATTAAAATGAAGTAACGTTATATTTTCGAAGATCCCAGATATTAATCCGACTCAAACCTAGGAGATATTCCCTCTGCTTACAGAGAGAATGCCCCAGTAAAAATTTGTCATGTGAAGCGAACTTCAGCACGAACTTATTTTTAATCCTGAGTCCTGCTCACTGAACATTCCATCTCCAGATCACGTTCGGTTGAGGAGGTCTTTTCTCTGTAAGGAGAAAGAATGAATAATAATCTATATAAATAAAGCAGTACATGTATATGTGTGTAAATATCTAACAGGTAAACTCAATAACTACTGGTCACATAACACTGAAATTTTCAGGAAACAATATTCATTAACCAAGGAGTGTTTATAGCGAATAATATTTTTGTCTACATGCATGAATAACGGATACAGACATCGGCAAATTTACATGTAAAATGAACATTAAAATAGAGCAGATATTTTATGCGGCCATACGCATGTGCACACTTAATAGAGAACACAAATTAGGCTGGAACGCTAAATTTAAATTTAATTTCTTGCTGATAACACCAAGTCTTTTTTTGTATTAATAAAAAAGAATGAAATAATACGTACCGTTTACTCCCGGTTATGAATTTGTATATTTTTAAAATGGAGGGGGTGGAAAATAATATACGGAATACGAACCGTGCTGAAATAATAACATTTAGGAAGCCATTCTTAATATGGGGAGGGAAAGGTATTTTTAAAAACTATTTTGTACTTTAACCTAACAATCTATTACATACGAAACTGAAATACGGACCGTGCTGAAATAATAGCGTTATTATGTAGAAAGCCATTTTTAATATGGGTATGTTTTTTACTATTCTTTACTTTCTCCTAAGACTTTAAAATAATTGTCTCAGTCACGAAGACCAAGCAACTAAGTTGTTTTCACCAGGCATTATCTCCTCCTTAAAAACAAATGGTGGGGGGAGATGAGGTTGCTGAAATGCTGCATCAAAATAGATACAACATTTTGATCTTAGCAAAAAGGTCAAGTAAGCGTAATATAGTTTTCTACTAAGCATTATCTCCTTAAAAAATAAAACAAAGCAAAGATACAAAATAATAGACACAGAATATATTTTAAGAATAGGAGGGGGATATGGAGTTAATCCCGGAAATAACTTAAGCAGTTTAGGATCTAAAAAAAACTTTATTTTATGTATATTTTAAAAGAAGGAGGGAGTCGGGATACGGGGTCAGGCCCGGAAACGGCTGAAGCAGTTTATGATCTCAAAAAAACTTTATTTTACATATATTTATAAGAGACAGGGAGGATATGAAGTCAGCCCCATAATTGGCTCAGGCTGTTTAGGATCTCAATATTCCTTTATTCCATATTTATTTTTAAGAGAGAGTGGTGATATAGAGTCAGTCCCGAAAATGGCTGAAGCAGTTTACAATTTCATACTTTATTTCTTATACATTATTAAAAGAGCGAGGGAGGGAAACTGAAATTCAGAATATGGACCGTGCTGAAAAAGTAGCGTTATTATTCAGAAATTATGCCATTGTTAATATGGGTAGCGTATGCTTTTAACTAGTCGGTACAATTTAAAAAATGAAAAATGGCATACAGGATACGGACTGTGCGGTTATTATTTAGAAATCCATTCTTAATACGGAGAAAGGAAGGTATCTTTCACCTAACAATTTTAAAAATTAAAAAAAAATGATATACAGAATAAGAATCGTGTTGAATTATTAACGTTATTTAGAAAGCCAATCTTGATATGGGGAGGTTTTTAAAACAATTTTGTACTTTCAACTAACAATTTATTAAATAAGAAACTGACATACAGCTTACGGACTGTGTTGAAATGAAATTATTTAGAAAACCATTTTAATATGGCGATGATGTGATGTTAGTTAAAATTATGAAAAATGATTGTTGAAATTAGTAACATATCCCGGAATTATGAAAAATGATGAAATATGAGTTAATTGATTTGTGTTTTTTTAATGAAATAATCAAACTAGACAATATATCAAAGTTATTATTTTCGAAAGGTGGGCTATAATGTGGGTGAAAATTATGAAAAATGATTGTCGAAATTAGTAATATATCCAAGAATTAGGAAAAATGATGAAATGTGTGTTAATTGATTGATGTGTTTGTAATGAAATAATCGGCCCAGACAAATTATAAGGTTTCATTATTTTCGTAAGGAGCGGCCATAATGTGTGTTAAAATTATGAAAAATAATTGTCGAAATTAGTAACATATCCAAGAATTATGAAAAATGATGAAATGTGAATTAATCGATTGGTGTGTTTGTAATGAAATAATCAGCTCAGACAATATACCAAAGTTATACTTTTCGTAAGGGAGAGGGCTATAATATGGGTTAAAATTGACACATTATTGTCGAAATTAGTAACAGATCCAAGAATTATAGAAAAATGATGAAATGTGAGTTAAATGATTGGTCTGTCTGTAAGTAAATAATCGGCCCAGACAATATATCAAAGTTATTATTTTCGTAAGGGACGCGGTAATGTGTGTTAAAATTATGACCGAAATTAATGAAATATCCAGGAATTATGAAAAATGATGAAATGTAAGTTAATTGATTAATGTATTTTTTTAATGAAATAATCAAACCAGACAATATATGAAAGTGTTTATTTTCGTAAGGGGGTGGGCTATAATGTGGGTTAAAATGATGAAAAATGATTGTCGAAATTAGTTACATATCCAAGAATTATACAAAATGATGGAATGTGTGTTAATTTATTGGTCTGTTTGTAATGAGAATATCAACCCAGACGGTATATTAAAGTTATTATTTTCGTGCGGGCGAGTCGATAATGTGGATTACAAATATTAAAAATGATTGTCGAAATTAGTAACATATACAAAAATTATGAGAAATGATAAAATGTGAATAAATCTATTGGTGTGTTTTTAATGAATTAATTAACCCAGACAATATATCAAAGTTATTATTTTCGTAAGGGAGGCCGATAATGTTGGTGAAAATTATGAAAAATTATTGTCGAAATTAGTAACATATCCAAGAATGATGAAAAATTGATGTCATGTTAGTTAATTGATTGGTGTGTTTGTAATGAAATAAAAAAACTCGGACACTATATCAAAGTTATTATTTTCGTAAGGGGAGTGGGTTAATATAATGAAACATGATTGTCGAAATTAGTAATATATCTAAGAATTATGAAAAATAATGAAATATGAGTTAATTGATAAGTGCGTTTGTAATGAAATAATACACTCGGACACTATATCAGAGTTATTTTTTCGTAAGGGGGGCATAATGTGAGTTAAAATTATGAAAAATGATTGTCGAAATTAGTAACATATCTAAGAATTATGAAAAATGATGAAATGTGAGTTAATTGATTGGTGTGTTTGTTATTAAATAATCGGCCCATACAATATATATAATTCATTATTTTCGTAAGGGGTGACCATAGTGTGAGTTAAAATTATGAAAAACGATGCTCGAAATCAGTCACATATCCAGGAATTATGAAAAATGATTAAATATGAGTTAATTCATTAGTGCGTTTGTAATGAAATAATACACTCGGACACTATATCAGAGTTATTTTTTCGTAAGGGGGGCATAATGTGAGTTAAAATTATGAAAAATGATTGTCGAAATTAGTAATATATCTAAGAATTATGAAAAATAATGAAATATGAGTTAATTGATAAGTGCGTTTGTAATGAAATAATACACTCGGACACTATATCAGAGTTATTTTTTCGTAAGGGGGGCATAATGTGAGTTAAAATTATGAAAAATGATTGTCGAAATTAGTAACATATCTAAGAATTATGAAAAATGATGAAATGTGAGTTAATTGATTGGTGTGTTTGTTATTAAATAATCGGCCCAGACAATATATATAAGTCATTATTTTCGTAAGGGGTGACCATAGTGTGAGTTAAAATTATGAAAAACGATGCTCGAAATCAGTAACATATCCAGAAATTATGAAAAATGATTAAATGTGAGTTAATTGATTGGTGTGTTTGTAATGAAAAAATCAACCAAGACAATATTACAAAGTCATTATTTTCGTAAGGAGGTGGGGCGATAATGTGAGTTAAAATTAGGAAACTTGATTTTCGAAATTAGTTACATATCCAAGAATTACGAAAAATGATGAAATGTGAGTTAATTGATTGGTTTGTTTTTATTAAATAGTCGGGCCAGACAACATATCAAAATTATGTTAGTAAAGGGGAGGCGATAATGTGGGTTACAAATATATAAATGATTGTCGGAATTAGTAACATATCCAAGAATTCTGAAATATGATGAAATGTTATTAAACACATTGGTGTATTTTTAATGAAATAATCAAACTAGATAATATATCAAAGTTATTATTTTCGTAAGAGGGGGCTATTATGTGTGTTAAAATTATGAAAATGATTGTTGAAATTAGTAAAATATCCAAATTTATGAAAAATGATGAAATATGTGTTAATGGATTGTTGTGTTTGTAATGAAATAATCAAACCAGACAATATTACAAAGTTATTATATTAGTAAGGAGGACGGCGATAATGTGGGTTACAAATATAAAAAAAATGATTGTCGAAATTAGTAACATATCCAGGAATTATGAAAAATGATGAAAATGTGAGTTTACTGATTGGTATGTTTTTGATAAAATAATAAGCCCAGACATATATGAAAGTGTTTATTTTCGTAAATTGGGGGTGAAAATGTGTTGAAAATTATGAAAAATGATTGTCGAAATTAGTAACATATCCAAGAATTATGAGAAATCATGAAATGTGAGTTGATATGTTTGTAATAAAATAATCATCCCAGACAATATACCAAAGTTATTATTTTCATAAGGGGGGGGGCGATAATGTGGGTTAAAATTGTGCAAAACGATAGTCGAAATTAGTAGATATCTAAGAATTATGAAAAATGATGAAATGTGGGTTAATTGATTGGTCTGTTTTTAATGAAATAATCGGCCCAGGCAATTTATCAGTTTTCTGTATTTGGTTTACAATATTTTTCTAAATTTTCAATGTTAACTTCGGGGAATGACGTCACAGTTGTAGTGGTGAGTAGAAAGGCACATTATTATGCTGCTTTTTTACGTGCTCTGGAGTTCTCTAACAATTAACAAACCTTCACTTTTGGGGTGGGACTGGAGGGAGTAATGTCCATTTTGGGTCACTATACAATCTTCCACAATGTCATATTCCAAAAATATGGAATAACTATGGAATCATATTCCGAAAATGACCTCGTTTCTATTACTTATGTATTGTTGGTGGTTGTGGTAGTAAGCGGGAAGAACTACATTAATACTGAAAATTGTGGTAAAGTAAAAGTTTCCTAATGATCATTTGCATCAATGGATTTATGTAATTATTTTGAAAACCTGCTGAATTATGGTCAAGAAATGATATCATTTCACTTAAAATTATGCTGTCAGTAGTAGGGAGGGAAAGAACACAGTAAAGTGGAATTTTGTAGTGAAGCAAGGGTTGTCTAACTCTTAAGGTTTTCAACATATTTGTGAATTTGTTTGTAAAGCCTGTTGAGTAATCTTCTGAAAATGACGTCTTTTTTTCCCAAAAAATTTTGTTGTCGGTACTGGTGAAAAAATGAAACAGAGTAATGTGGAATTTGATAATGAAGCAAGGAGTTTCTAATTACATAACTCTGTCAATGTATTTATGCATTAATTTTTAAATCCTGCTGAAACATGTTCCAAAAATGACAATTTTTCTTACAATAATAGTGCCGATAGTGAGGAAAGAAAGAAATGCAATAATGTTGAAATTTATGGTGCAGGAAGGGTTGCGAACTCATTAACCAACACAATGTATATATGTATTAATTTGGAAATCCTAATGATCCATCTTCTAAAAATGATTTCAATTTTCTTAAAAAGATTGCTTTGGTTGGGAAATAAATTATTTCATATATGTTGTACAATACTTTGCGAGAGTATGTTAAATTGTTTCATATATGTCTATGAATTACCCGTCCGACGGTAGGTAAACATATTTTTAATATGTGCTGTAAGTTACCCGTCCCAAAAAGGTAAAAGTATTTCATATGCATTCTATAAATTACCTGTCCAGGAAATGCACAATTATTTCATACACGTGTAATAGTCGTAGGTAAAATATTCTTTTGCTCGAAATAGAGAATGATACATAGACATCCAATCTCCATAGAATAACAAAACCAAATATATTCAAAATCAAATTAAATTTTCTCATTGTTTATACGGCCCCGAGAAACATCGGGTAGCTCTGCTAGTCATAAATAAAAATCTTCCTTTCATGATATATATATATATATATATATATATATATATATATATATATATATATATATATATATATAGCTTATTCGCTTAGTATATATGTATTCAGTTCGTATATAAAATATTTCTCATAATTTCTTTTTTAATGGAAAGATCTTTTTTTTTATCTAAACTTCGTAAATTTAGACACATGTCCAAACTAAATGAATGCCTTTTTATTGGGTTCTAGAGGATATATAATGTAGTATAATAATTCTTCATGATCCAAACATCAAGTTTACTCAATTAGTCATTTATCACGTTTTAAATGGTATCAATTGCTGTATTGATTTGTATTGCGACTAACAAGTTTAGAAAATTATGTTATATATGCATATTTAGCAAGGTACTCTTCAGATGATTACTTTAAAAACTTATAAAAACATTATTTTGAAAAACATGCATGGTTTATGTAACCGTCACTCTCAGCTGTTCCTTCCCAGTTACCGAGGTTTTGGTCATGCTGAATTTATTTAAACATATATTAAGTATTTTCGTATTTTCTCTCTCTCTCTCTCTCTCACTATATATATATATATATATATATATATATATACACACACACGCCAACACACACACACACACACACACACATATATATATATATATATATATATATATACATATACGAGCAAACAGCTTAAAACATGTTAAAAACACTTTAAAATGAGTTAAAACATATGTAATATGAAAAGGAAACACTAGATAAGTGGATAGTCCTTAATCCGCGGAGTTTCGAAGAAATACTTTCCTACTCATCAGAGGGTAGGAATTAGCAAAATGCGAGATCGGATTTTGCATGCAAAAGTATTTGATGAAACAATAAGTAAGTCAAAGATCTTACTTGATAACAAAAAAAGTGAAGCAGAGGGAATATGGTGAAGAAAAAGGTGATTACACATGAATGGATAGTCTGGTGGAAGATAAATAATCCAGTGACGGTAATATATATATATATATATATATATATATATATATATATATATACATATATATATATATATATTATTGTTTTTTTTTATTTTCATTTTATTAAAAAAAATTATTCGTTTCTTTTCTATTTATTTTACCATTTATCGAGTCGTAACTTTATGTTTTATTATATTAATTATATTCTAGTTAGTGTTTTTGTTAGTGATTTGCCTTGGATACGAAACTTAATTTTTTATATAGATTTTACTGTTATTTTTAGCCGATTCTTTAATTTAAATTAATTTCACAGGTTCTTTTAGCTTCGTCACTAGGTATAATATGATGTGTTTAAATTATAATTTTTTTATATCGTCTTTATTTAAGTCATATGTGCTTTTTTTTAAATTTTGATTTATAGAAGTACAATAATTCTTTCTTACTATTTTTTTTTATCCTTTTGGAAGTCCAAGGGAAGGAATTCTTGTAAACAAAATAAGATGTTTTTATGTATCTGTGTTTGTATTTTTTTACGGATTCATGATTACCTAATTTTTAGTATGGTTAATCGTAAGGTAATGTTTTGTCATTGGTTGGTGAGTATCTATTCTATTTGCATTTTATTGAATAGTTGTAAATACTGGTAGAAATTATATGCATACAGCTACCAATAAATGTTTATGACCTGCGATGAAAAATGTTTTTTACGACAACTGGCGACGCTCAGCTCGGTGGTTAGACGCCGACAAAGCTCCACGATACTCTTCGAAGTCAGATTTGCAACACATGAAGATCATGCTGACTGTTTGGTTGTCTGCGACCGGTCTCGTCCATTACAGTTTTTTTGAATGCAAGTGAAACCATTACGGCGGTGAAGTATTAACAACAAACGGATGAAACTTCGACAACACCATACGATAGTCAACAGAAAAGGATCAACTCTCCTCCATAACACTGCCCGACCACTCGTTGCTAAACCAACCACGCAGAAGACGTATGAATTGGGATACGAAACTCTGCCTCATCCACCATATTCCCCAGACCTTTCACCTACCGACTAGCATTTTTTCAAGCATCTCGACAGCTTTCTGTGCGAGAAACACTTAAAACCATCCAAGCGATATCAAAAACGCCTTCAGCGGTTTCATCGCCACCAGAACACAAGATTTTTACGCAACTGGCATAAATACACTTGTTTGCGTTGTTAAAAGTGTGTTGATTCTGATGGTGCTTACTGCGGTCAGTTAATTTCTGTTTGTGCCGATATATATTTATTTGAATTTAGAATTTAAAAACCGCAATAACCTTATTATCAACCTTATGTATAAAAGTGTTTGTTTGATTATAAAGTAGACTTTTATAATTATAATATATTTTATTTAATTATAGGGTCTTTCTGCCATGTACTTATTTTGTAATTCGTGTTTTCACGTTTGAATATTGTGTCTTAATAAAAGATGATTAATGAAAAAGTTTATCTTATAAAGGCCAATCTGAGCGAATGTTACATTTACAATTTAACCTATTAATAACTTTATTTTTTATTTGTGTTCATGGGGAGATATTATCATTATTTCCTGTGATCATTATTGTACTCACTAGGAGTTCTTACTCAAGCCATCATTAAAGATTTCTCTCTGTCAACAACCTGTAGTGTTCCATGGAGTCTAAGTGACACGTTTTTGCAGATTTCCAGTATTCTCCACCTCTTTTGATAACCTTTGCAAATGAAATTACTCTATCGCAATAAGCGTTTACCGTTAATTTCTCGTTTGCACCGACTATTGGTTTTCACTAGAATTTGGGTGGCAATAAGCCTCCACAGTCCTCTTAACACCCATTCAGTGAATGTCTGGTTAATGCTATCTCTCCTAGGCATTTTTATCCGCCTTGATCCTTCACGATTCTTTAGTGTGGCGCTAATTGATGCTGAAACTATAATTTTTGTTTCACGGGTGGGGGAGTTTACTTATAAAAATACGGTTTGAGTTTTATTGAATTCTTGTGGTCGTATTTTATCTTGCGTTATTTTTGACGCAGTTTCTATTTTTGGGCTTGTAGCTAAAGTTTTCTTGCATATTTTTGTCGTTTTCGTCATTGATTTATACGGTATTTTCTTGACTATCACTCTGATTCCAATCTTTCCCAATATTTTTCGAAATTTTTCAGGATTGTTCATGGTTCTCTTAATATTATTTCTGTTATCTTTACATTCTTCATCTTCTGTATTCCTTGCAGTCGCTATTATTATTATTATTATTATTATTATTATTATTATTATTGGCTCACATGGAGCTTTCGCACAAGTCAACAGACGTTCTATGGAAGCTGAGTGACAACAAGTCTCCCCAAACGTTCAGCTCTCCCCACCTCCTTCGATAGCATTGTCAAATGGATTTCTCGCTGGTAGTGGCCACTGGTTTATACTGGAATCTTTGCGCTTGTCCAGCCGAGGTCTGGTTAGCGCTCGCTCCTCGGTCTTTCAGTTCTTCTTGACCCTTCTCGGCTCTTTGGTATCATTTTTTTTGGGGGGGGAACAGTGATAAAACAATGGGGGATGCATGATGGGAGTGTAGAACCTGTAGATATGCAGCTTCGGTGTTCATTCCCTGTAACGCTTATTCGTTATACTGTCTTCTTGTATTATTCTCTGCATTCAAGGGGGTTCCTTAATATTTCCGTCGTTTTCATTATCATTAGTCGTTGCATTTTTGCAGTTATTCTTCTGATTCCAATTTCTGACATTCTTTTTGCAAAGTTTTTCGGAATTGTTCCTAGTTCTCCTACTATTATCGGTACTATTTTAATTTTCTTCATCATCCAAATTTTAACTCTCTGGCTAGCTCTGTGTATTTGCTTCGTTTCTCCTTTTCTTTCATACTCACCCTGTGATCAGCTGGGACAGCAAAGTCTACGATTTGACAGGAGTTTTCTTTCTTGTTAATTATTACGACATCTGCTCTTCTTGCTTGGATGGGTTTGTCCGTCTGTATGTCCATGTCCCATAGGATTTTGTGGTTCTCGTTCTCGAGTGCTGTTTCGGGTTTATGCTTGTACCATTTGTCTGTACGCTCAAAATGCAGTCGTTTGCACAATTCCCAGTGCATCGCCCTCCCCACTTGGTCATGCCTGGTTTTGTATTCCTTTTGGGCCAGTTTGCTGCATTCATTTACTATATGGTTTATCGTTTCGTCTCTTTGTCCATATAGTCTGCATTTGCTGTTTTCTTGTGTTTTATCGATCCTTGCTTTGATATGGTTGGTTCTTATCGAGTTATCTTGTGCTGCAGTCATTAGAGATTCAGTTTCTCGGTTTATATGTCCTTTTCGCATCCATGTCCAGATGTTTTCGTTATTCTAATCTTTTGTCATTCTTATGAATCTTCTGTGGAGTTGTTTCTCTTCACATTTCTCTTTTTTCGGTTTGTCGTTTGTCTCTCTGTTTTCTGTTTTGTTGTTTTTTATTCAGTGTCTCTCGCTGCCATAATTATCCTATCAGTGTTTTGCATAATGGATTTTCTAGTACTTTTGTCGTGTCCTTCACACAGTCTTCTATACAGATCAGTCCTCTCCCGCCGTCTTTTCTTTTCACGTAGAGTCTGTCAATATCGTCGTTTGGGTGTAGTGCATTGTGCATGGTCATGAGTTTCCTGGTTTTCTGGTCGAGTTGTCTCAGTTCTTCTTTTGTCCACCCTATAAACGGTCAAGAGTATCTTACTAGCGACACTGCCCACGTATTTATAGCTTTTATTAGGTTTCTGCTATATAATTTCGTTTCCAGGAGTTTTCCTGTTCTCCTGAGGCATTCCTTTCCAATTTTCCCTTTCATTTCGGTTGCTCAGATGGTGTCCACTTCCAGAATTCCCAAGTATTTATAGTCTTCTTGTTTCCCTAGTGCCCTCATTTCTGTTTGGTTGGGTAGTTCCATGCCTTCCGTCATTTCCAGTTTTCCTTCTTATTACTAGTTGTGCGCACTTTTCCATTCCAAATTCCATTTGGATATCTTGGCTGAAAATCCTGGTAGTGTTTATTAGTGTTTCTAGCTCTTTTTCGGTCCTTGCAAAAAGTTTCAGAGCGTCCATGTACATCAGGTGGTTCATTTTTTCCTCGGTATTGGAGAACTTGTATCCGGCTTGGCACATTCTCAGAATACTGTTCAAGGCCATCATGGCTATGATGAACAGTAGTGGTGATAGTGAGTCTCCTTGGATGATGCCTGTTTATATGTTAATTTCTGTTATGTGTTTTCCATCAGCTGTCAATTTCAGTCTCTATGTTTTCATTGCATTTTCTATTACGTTCGTGATTCCGGTTGGTATTTTATACATTTTTAGGCATTCTATTATCCATGCTTGGGGGATCTTGTCGTACACTTTTTGTAGTCGATCAATGCCATTGCTAAATTCTTTCTCCTCGCTTTTACCTCCTTTAGGACCTTTTGATCTATATATAACAGGTCATGTGTTCCTCTTTTTCCTTTTTGGCATCCTTTCTGCTCCTTAAGGATGAGTCCACGGTTATTCAGGGAGTGGTAGATTTGTTCTCTCAGTTGTGCTGTCAGTATCTTCCACATAGTTGGAAAGCACGTGATTGGCCTATAGTTGAGGGGGACGGTTCCTTTCTCCGTGCCCTTCTGTATTAGTGTGGCTCTACCTTTTGTTATCCAGTCTGGTACGCTTGCTTCCTGTATACATCTTCTCAGGTTTTGGGCTAGCCTTTCTTGTAATGTTGTGAATTTTTTGAACCAGTATGCATGTATCCCGTCGTGCCCTGGTGCTCTCCAGTTTGCCATTTTTCCTATGGTTTTCTTTAGGGTTTCCTTGTTGATTTCATTCACTGTTCCTTCTTCTATTTGTTGTAACTCTTCTTTCATGTCTTTCAGCCTTCGTCATTTCTATTGCGATCTCGTCGCTCTTCCCATATTTTACTCCAGTAGAGGTTTTTTTAATCGGATTTGGTGGTTCTGTTTTTTTTCCTCCGTTCACATTTTTGGTAGAAATGGCTTTCATTAGTTCCGAATGTTCTGTTTTGTTTGCATTGTTCAGATTTATATCTATATCGCCTCAATCTCGCTTCTTTTGCTTTTATTTTTTGGTCCAGTTCTTCATGTTTCTTTTTTAGCCTCTACCAGTCAATTACATTTCCAATATTCCGTTTCACCACATTGCTTTCTTCCTGTTATCATTTTGATTTCTTTTTTGTGTTTGTGTATTTGAGATTCTAGTTTTATTTCCCATCTAGGTTTTGTATTATTATTATTATTATTATTATTATTATTATTATTATTATTATTATTGATAATAGTAGTAGTAGTAATGTTATTATTATTGTTTGTGTTATTATAATCTGGTTTATTTTTCATTTTCTTATTTTATTCACCGAATTTTATTTATCTTTTATCCTTACTAGCAAATATTCATTATTATTTATTAGACATAAGAACATTCTCAAACTTACTAATAAACGTGACTCGCAGTCACCATTCTAAAGACTTCTGAGCAGGATCAATGTTAAAAAGTATTCATCGTATATCTCAGAGTGATACTGTGCGTTTTTTAGTTTCCAATCATAAATAAGGTGAACTTTTAGATATTTGCCTGCAAGCACCGAATTTCCTCTGTTAATTATTAGACAAGTATCACATCACATGAGTTACGTGGCAACGGGGCTTCTTTGGCGTCCTTTGAAATAGAAAGTCAATCTGGAAATAAGAATATAAAAAATATCTAAAAAAATCAGTTATTCGCTTTTACTCGTCTCATTAATTCCATCCTGATAACAGAGTTTTCTATCCGAAATGTCAGACCCTTGCTCATACATAAGTTTACATTTCATTATGCGGTCTATCTTCTATTTACTTTTTTTTTAACAAGCTTTCGTTTATATATATACTAGCCTCGGTGCTCGGCTTTGCTCAGGTGTTTGAAGGTGTGTGTTGACCAATAAAAAAAGTGTTAGTAGGTAGGCAGGTTCGAACCCATACAGCGAAGGAGGAAAAGAACGTGTAAAAACATACGACGTCTGCGCTGTGGCGTCCATCGCCAAACCGTAAATTATGGACGTTTAAATTAAGGCTTGTCAGTCGAAAAGAGGTGACTTTCGAAAATATCGGCGAAAAAATCTACCCCCTCCCTGTAGAAAAGTGCCACGTTGAAGGCGTGGGATTTATTGTTTTTAGCCAGTTCTCCGATATTCGTTGGCGGAAGGCTCGAGCTTAAAAACGACCTCGACTTCGTGCAAATCCGTCGCCTCTGTCGACAGTATTAGGAAGATATACATACATACATTTAAACAGATAGGTGAGATTTATATTATAGCATATATATATATGTATATGTATATATACATGTAAATATATATACATACATACACACACACACACACACACACACATATATATATATATATATATATATATAATGACAATGGCAGAAAAACAATTATGTGAATTAGGCTTTATTCAATAAAGATAAGGTTTCGGGAAAATGCTGACCATCTTCAGATTTTAAAAGCTACAAGAAAAATGTCATTATTATTTTACAGACGTAAAATTAAAATAAAATTAGTGAAAACAAAGAAGAAAAATATAAATAAAAAACAAAACATATTTAGGAGCGGTGTTATGAACAGTCAAAATAACAAGAGTAAAAAAAAAAAAAAAAGAACTCGCAAATATTGATAACAATGAAGCCCTCCAGTTTGACAACGTTTTGATTCGTTTTCTGAAACCCGGTAAAAAATATAAAATATAAATGTTAACATTTTTTAACCTTTATTAATACTATCCAAGTGTTAATATTTTAAAATTATTTTTGTTTCTCTCGTTCTTAGTGATTTAATAATAGCTTTTTTACTGTTGCTTTCCACACACACACACACACACACACACACACACACACACACACACACACACACACACACACACGCATACACGCACACATGCACACACACACGCACACACACACACCGCGCGTGCACTCATATGTTTATATGTAATTTAACTACCTAAGACAATGATTTAACATATATATACTTATTCAGATTACTCAATAATTGAACACTAGGGCTATAATTTTTTTCTTTAAAGATACCACATTAATAGGGGTAGACACCCAATTATTTACTAATTTTAAGAAACTTTCTACCTATTTTTATTAACGTGGTATCTTTAAAGGAAATACACACACACACACACACACACATATATATATATATATATATATATATATATATATATATATATATATGGTATTTATTTGCTTTCCCACGAAAGCAAAATATGACACAAAGTTGTCAAACAAAAAAAAAGAAAGAAAGAAAGAGAAAACACGCGTGTGTTTGCTGTGAAGTGTGAAGTAGTAGTAAGAAAAATTCCATAACAGAAATACCTTGTCAGCGTCGGTCTCACTCGTCGTTAAGCAACGGCGTGGAAAAATGGCCGGTCATTTTCAGTTGCATATGCACAATAATGCATAGCTATTACCAGTTGCCGATACTTGTAGAAAACATTTCGATTCAAAACCTTCCCTAAAACACTACCAAACACACCATATACCTTTGTGTGAAATTTCATAAAAATTGGTTTAACCGTTTTTGAGTCTATGACGAATGAAATCACACACAGAGAGAAAAGGTTGCATTTATATAATAGCATATATATATATATATATATATATATATATATATATATATATATATACGAGACTACCCGTGACCCGTTGGGTCAGTATGTTAGATTAGCTATGGAATTAATGTATGAGCGTGCACTTGTGACGTAAAAGAAAATAGTTTTTATGCCATAAGAGAAACATTTCTATGGAAGCATATTAAAATGAAAAAAGAATATAAATAGATTTCTATGAGTCGTTTTGTTTATAATTGTTTATTTTTGAAATAAAAACTTACAACCATTGAATCATAAGTGGTTTGCCATATTTATAGGTAAATGTGCACTGAACAGATACCGTAATACTTACAGGTAAATCCAATTTTGATATATCTTTTTTATATGAAATTGTTAATTGAAAGTACAGAATGGTTAAAAACACTCTCCCCATGTTAAGAATGGCTTTTTAAATAGAAAATGAAAATAAAATGTAGCATTTTTCATTTATTTTAAACAAACATTTATGACCCATTGGGTCAAATATTTCATTTTTGTTAACAATAAGATCAATAAAACTAATTAAGACAATGTGGAAATGAACGATGTAAAAAAAAAAAGCGGAAAGTATTAACAATTATTTATTTGGATAATTTAAACACGAAAAAAAAAAACAACTGGGACACTGAAAACGTATACAGTAAAACAATACGTTTTATTGTGTTGATTATTTATTAGTAAAGACAACAACAACATTTTCGGGATTATTTATTTATGTTGGTAGTGTAGAAGAAAATGTATGAATGTTTTTAAGAAAGGCGTATTAAAAATGGAGAATAAATTAAAAAAGGAAGAACGTGGGTAAATCGCCGTTGTAAAATGCTTTTATAGTTGTCAACGGGTCAAAGTTGATTTATTTGTAAGAAAATTGCGACACTATAGTTGTAAATCAGAATAGTTGCAAAACATCCCCACCCTTCCCATATTAAATAATAATTTCTGAATAATAACGCTCATATTTCAGCCCGCAGGTCAAATTATGCAAAAGTAAGAATCTGTGTCTTTTGTTTACGCTGTTATGGGCTAATGTTTATGAACACATGCGCAACCGGAAGTAGTAAACCGGATGTGGGGTTACAACACTCATTACAAGATCATTTGAGTTATATATATATATATATATATATATATATATATATATATAGACAGAGAGAGAGAGAGAGAGGGAGAGGCAGAGAGAAAGAAGTGAACCATAATCGAATGTTAAAAAATAATACATAAGTCGATTTAAAAAAATGACGAAGTGTAATACAATCCAAGAAAAAGTGAACAATGTTGGGAATGTTATAAAATAAATAAGTCCATTAAGAAAAAAATAAAGAAAAAATCACAAAATACAAAAAGAACGAAACCCAAACAGCTTTTCGTACATATACGTCTTTAAAGAGGAATATACATTTTTTTTGTAGAATTATTTTAATAAAAAAGAATCTTAGATGGAATGTGTCCCGCATATATATATATATATATATATATATATATATATATATATATATATATATATATATATATATATATCACCTAGCAACTTATTGTCATCGAAATCGGTGTAATCACCTAATTTTTCCATCAAATCATTGATTGCCTGCTCTAGTTGGGGACCCAACTCCATGCACCGGGCGAAACTTCATCTGCCTCCCCGCAATGACTTAGTCTACAATAGATGGTAGTCTTCATTGCAACGTAGACTACAATATATTGCACTGATTGTCCAACCTGTTTATTCCGAAAGTCGTAATTAATATGGGGAGATTAGAGGTGTTTATTCCAAAAGCCGTTCTAAATATGGTGAGGTTGTGAGTGTAGCTTGTCATAAAACTTCTCTAATGCACTTGCGATGTTAGGCTGTGTGAAGTGTAATCTCTGGTCAAAATTGCCTACTCCTTCTTTCATCGAATTAATTATTTTGATGATCGTTTATCGATGTTTATCTAAGACATTTCGATTTAAAATCTATCTTACAACAAAGCTAAGCACGTAATGCACCTTCGTGTGAAATGTTATATGAATCAGTCCAACTGTTTTCCAGTTCATAGGAAACGAACTGACAGAGACACAGAAACACATACATAGTTGCTTTTATCTAGTATATATATATATATATATATATATATATATATATATATATATATATGTATGTATATATATATATATATATATATATTAAAGAGAGCTGGTAGAAAGATATTCACGGCTCATCGAGGTTTTAACTTAATTGTTCTCAGTTATTTTATCATTCTGAACAAGTTCTTCGAAAATAGGAACGAAACGTTGATAATTTTTCTAATGTTATAGGGTTGTCTTTTTTTTCGCCATGACGTCATGCCATTGTATCTATTCTTATTTATTTATATATATATATATATATATATATATATATATATATATATATATATATATATATATATGGATTTGAATAAGATAACCCTAAAAAACCCAGGGTCCGCTACGTTAACAAACTCATCAGGAGTTAATTGTTGATATATAGAAAAAAATATCTCGCAAGATCAGAGTTAATGGGGTCGCGTGTAAATTTTTACTACGGGAAAGAAAAAGGAAGACCTGCTTGGAATACGAATAAAATAAAATATTTACAATTTTGTAAAATGTATATACAAGTGAGGGCAAAGAGGAGAGTTAAAATATATCCCCAAATAAGTCTAATGACCAAACGAATTCTTTCTGTCAACAGAGAGGTTTGTGTAAGTGAATGGAGAGCGACATCGAAATCTGCAAGTTATTTTGAGAGTCAGCCCGGTGCAAAATTCTAAAACACTCCTTTTTATACGTAATGACACATGCTGGATTTTCATGGAGGTGTTTATTTATCGCAGATTACATGGTGGAAGAAAGTTTGTAAGAGCGACAAGGCAAGCCCAATCTTATTTTTGCTGGAACATGTTGGTTCATTAAATTCTGAAAATTTAAGGGGGGTTGACCCACATAGTTAGCAGCGCACTGACAATTAAATTCATAAACTACATTACTTTTTGTGATGTAAGTTAAACCATCCTAAACAACTAGGGGAAATGCAGACTTTACACCAAAGACAAAACGTAGAGTAACGGACGGGAAGCAATTTGACACATATTTAATGATTTGTTTACCCAAACACTGACGGGTTTCTCCAATCCAAGGGTCCTTTAAGTAGACAGGACACATGGACAGACCAAAAGCAGCAGAAGAATTGTATTTTTACCTTTATTGTAATAATATAATCAATTAAATTCTCCGAATAACCGTTTTAAATTAACAATATCCTTGATGGTCTTCAATTTGCGCTCTAGTTTACCAAAAAACAAGTTCTAAGGGCTCCATACACTAACGTCTGAATAAGTCCTATCTCCCTGGAAGTAGGCACAAATGAACGCCAGTTCTTATGTAGGCCGGTAAACGTCGGCTTATACCGTAAGCCGACTGTTGTAAGAAAAGAACTTTTACTGCGTTCAACTAAAACGTCCAAGAAAGGCAAACAGCCGTCATTCTCGTTCTCCATAGTAAATAATAACGTTGTATGGAAAGAACAACGTGTGTTGAAAAATAGTTTCGCCTCATTTTCAGAGGACAAAGTAACAAAGATGTCTTCGCGCATCTGAAATATATTGATGGCTTCGATACATCATTAAACAATACCGACTCGTGAAATACCACAAAAATGTCAGATAGTGCAGGACCAAGGGGACTTCCCATCTGAACCCCGTCGATCTGACTATACATAACTAAATTCTACTGCTTTAATACAAATTGTCAGGAGTTCAACAAATATGTTCCTGTGGAAAGGTGTGTGTGTGTGAGAGTCGGCACAAATATTAATAGTTTCATGTAGTGGGGCATTTGTAAATAAACTAAAAACGTCGAATGAATACAAAGTTATTTTCAACACCAAGTTGCGGCTCACGTAAATGTTCAACAAACCTAAACGAGTTGTGAATGCAAGTTTAAGTGTACAGAGCCTGGGCCGGATCTATAATTGTCAATAGCCATTGGGCTAAAGAGTATTAGGCAGACTCCGGTCATAGACAAAATAGGTCTAAGCGGGATATCTTCCTTATGTTTTTAGGAAGGTCGTAGAGTCTAGGTTCCAGTGAACCAGAAGGCCTTATTTTATCGTATATCTCATTAGTAAAATAACCTTTCTTACAGCAGTATAAAAGGCGCTTCTGGGTCTCGACTTCATTTTTATAATTATTATCGCAGATTTAAACAGGGCCAATACGACAAAACTTATCAGGATTATTTAAAACAATCATCATTTTCCTGACAAAATCCGCACGATTTAGGATAACGACGACAGCACTCTTGTCTGGTTTGAAGATATACATATCTTTATAGGATTTCAATAACTTGATACTTTTGAAATATGCGCTGAACCAAATAAAGTCACTCGAATCAATAGTTGAATTAAAGAAACGAAAAGCCAGGTGGACTCTACAGTCGTTATATGTTCAGGTGAAAGAGAATCGTGGTGCTTAATTTGAAAAAATAAAACCTCAAAAGCTGCAAGTGTTTCGTCTTTATCAATACAATTCGGGGAAACACAAAAATTCAACTCCTTACGCAATACTGCAGTCTCGACTTTTGAAAGAGGAAGATTGGAGTAATTAAAAATATTCTTGCCTTCAGCAACAGAATCACGTTCAAATCAGCGCGAACAAGCAAGTCAAGTTGCTTGTTTAATTTATGAGAAGTTCGTTGTCCAGAGAATGCCTCCCGGTTGGCAAATAATTAAAAAACCGAAATGCATATAAACGAAAGCTCGTTTAAAAAGTAAATAGAAGATAGACCGTATATGCACATGGAATTATGAACAGTACATAGGGTGAGAGCAAAGCTGGGCTAAACTGCTAGTATATATATACTAGCAATCGGTGCCCGGCGTTGCCCAGGGGTTTTGAGGTGTATGATGAGAAAAAAAAGGTCAATTTTTTAAAACTTTGACCTCTATTATGACCTCTTAACATTTATTGTTTAGGGATCAAGTAAAGTTAATAAGTTAGATCCATGTCCAAGGAATCTATATCTAAAATATCACGTGTTTAGACCCAAAATTGTAGGAGGAGTTTGGTAGAGTTCTCAAAGGTCAAATCGTTGAATATTGACCACTTAATCGCCAAATTTCTGTCGAAAACCTATCACATCGATTTTCCCAAATCTCAGTACCCTGTATATCAAATATCGAATGTCTAGGCTTAAAATTGACAGAGTTTTAGCGTAGGGAAATGCACACAGACGCACAGACACACACAGACACTATGACTTATATATATATATATATATATATATATATATATATATATATACAAACATAAACATAATATATATATAAGGATAATAGTACGCCATATATATAACAAAAGACCATTATTTACTGAAGTGAAAGGAAAACCCGGGGGAACTTTACCCAAAAATAAATCTATATTTTTTTGTGTGTATTGATAGTCTTATCAACACCCCTTTTTTCTATTTATTTAAAAAGAAAATACAACTTTGTTATTTATGAGTCGTGGAATTGCATTCATCTTCAAAAGATCTAGCTAATGTGCATATTTTTTATCGTTTTTAATTAATTCCCTATTAGTTTTTTTTCCGTTCTCTTCTACGATGATCATCTTTATTTAACTATTACGTGTAATTATATTCATACAGATATTCTATATGATTTATATTTGCGTAATATTTGCGTAGAAATGAAGAAAATCAAATTTACTTTATATTTATCGTGTGTTAGTCAGCGGGCTTGGTTGCCATAACAACGTGACGTAGCCAAGGACGTTAGTGGACGTGAGTGTGTGTGCGTGTGTGCGCGTGTGCTGGAAATTATAGCAGTACTAATAACGTTTGTTTTCGTGTTGTGTGTGCGACTAACGCCAGAGTGTGTGTCTGTGTGCGCGTGTGTGCGCGTGTGCTGGGAATGGATGACAACGGTTTGTTTTCGTGCTGTGTTTATATTATGCATATTGTTTCGTATCTTATCAACTTTTTCGAATCTATGTGTACAGTAATACAAACCCGTTTTTCGAGCTGAATAAATATGTTACATTGAATAAAAACACGAAAAATAAATCCAGTTTGGTAGAAAGTAATTTATCTTGCCTTTGATAACATTTATTTGTTATATATTTGTTTTTTGACAACTTTTTCGAATCTATCGAGTGAACGCGCGTTTTTTTAGTTTAGTTTCATATATATATATATATATATATATATATATATATATATATATATATATAAGTATTTTTAAATTTTATCTTTCTAGCTTTAAAAAAAAGTTTTAAAATTTTATCAGCCGGCATAATTTATTTTTAAATATTGAAAAATTTCAGGAAAATTAATTTTTGCTAGATTTTTAAAACATGTGTGTCAACAGCTTAAAAAAATCGTCCAGAATGGCGGACGTGATGTCGTAGGTTGGATTATTAGATTGTGTAAGTTTCGTATTTTTTTAATTTATAAATAACAAATTATGAAAAAATTAAACCCTTCCAAGATGGACAATAAATAAAGCCATAATATTTTATGGTAAAGGTAAGAGCGTAGGAACCATAGTTTTTTAGGAGATGTGATTATTGGATTAACTTATCAGAAATCGTCTGTGGCACACACATCTCTGTTTATATATATATATATATATATATATATATATATATATATATATATATATATATATATATGGTAATCCACATATAGTAGTGTTTCGCTGTTTCACAGCTCATTAGTGCGGCTAGACAGGCAACTACCAAGCCAGGATTGAAACCCGACCGTCTGTACGACAGTCAAGGTTCCTAACCATTACGCTATCGGCGGCTGCTGAGCGAGTCGTGATTTTAACGATGTTTTGACATCATCCGAAATACCTAAGCTCGATTTGTTTACACAAAGAGCATCGCTTTATAACCTCATGGTAATTCGTGTATCACTTCTCAATAAGCTCAACTAAAGATGAGGAGCATTATAGTAATCCACGTACAGTACTGTTTCACTGTTTCACAGCTCAGAGATAAAAAAGTTAAAAAATCAACAATAAAAAACATATACTAATGCATATGAATTTAATCATCCATTCAATAAAGAAAACACATCATTAGGAATAAGGGATGCTTTTTATACCTATGTATTTACCAATTCCTTTTATCGTTATTTCCAATGTATTCATTAGTCATTTTTATTATAAGATATTTTTCTGTGTATATCTCTTCTCTCCATCATCTAAATAATATTTTTCTATTATTACTTATCTTTCCCTTATTTTTCAATTACATCCTCCCCCAAATCCTCACCCCGATTAATTATATATTCTCCTCTATCTCCTCCCTGTCTCTCAAATCTCTGCCTATCTCTCTCATTCCTTTTTTATTTTTCTACTGTTTATCATAATATTTTTCTATATATTTATTTATAAAGTATACGTTTATGGTTTTATATTCTTAAGAACCCTATTATTATCATCCTCATTCTTCTTTTTCTTCTTTTTCCTATTATTATTTGCTAATTTCTATTATTTTTTTAATTATTTACTAAAGAGAGGAGGGGGCGCTCGGTTTTGCCCGGTCGTAAAATACGCTTAAATATGATATTTGAATTTGCTCAGATTTTGTATATATTATTATAGAGTCGTGATTCCAAAAGAAAAAGAAAGTATTTGGGTGCAAACAGCTAGAATCGAAACTTAAAGCAAAGCTGTAGCACTCAAATCCGGCGACGTATGAACTGATTAAAAATAAAGTAATATAAATGTAAAAAATGTATAGGGATTTTTAAAAAAATGACCCCTTTTTTGACCCTTTAAAAACTATATTCATCGACTAAAGACCAACAAAAGAACGGTCCATAAGAATCTAATCATTTTAGCCCATAACACCGCTCTGCGACTTTTAGTTTTAAAGGAGATAGAGTTTAAAAATATGGAGACCAACAGACAGACAGACAGACAGACAGACATAGGGAGTTTTATAAATTAGATTATATTTGTTTATTTATATTATTAATGTTTTTCATATTAGATCTTATCGTTTTATCATTATTATTATTATTATTATTATTATTATTATTATTACTGCTAGCAATAATATTTTATTTATCTTTATTATTATATGTTAATAATAATAACTATTATTACTTTTTTATTTTCGTACCTTAATTATATAATTTCGCATTATGTTATAAAAACTGTTTTGGTACATTTATATGCTTACGGTCATAATCTGTCCTGACTTCTGTTTTATGTTTCAAGACACCGCTCCTCAATTTAGCTACCATCGTATTCCTTTAATTAATAAGATCTTTTTATCAATATTTCTTATTAATACTTTTGGATTCAAAACCAAACAATTATCGATCTAGCCTTAGATTTTATCGTTGCAACTGTCAGATTAGAAATAGCTACGAATCAGCTGATTTTAACGTATATGCGCGCATACCTAGAAGAGGGCTTGACGAAAACTTACGCCTGCCAAGTGTAATTTTTTTTTCTCCAATTTTGACTCTTTAACAGCTATTCCCCCATTTTTGAAAAATGCAGACAGATAGGAAAAAAAAAAAAAAAAAAAAAAAACGAACATAGTAAGTTTTATAAATTAAAATTTATTGATTAATTGAGAGAAGTAAAAACATAGTTTATGTGTGATCATATTATATTTAAATAGTTTTATAAACTTTTATTAGAGGTTTTACAACTAAGGATAATTATTCATGCCGGTGTATTTTAAAGGATGTGGTTTCCAGTTGAAGTTGATTATTTCTCAAGATTAGATCTTGGATTGTTAGCCAATTTGGCTTTGCTTAATTAATATTGTCCTGATGGTATTTGACGCCATTAGTTTTTTGAAAGGAACGTTTTCTATGAATACAAGATCTAAAAATTTCAAATATTTTATTTACACCTTAATTCCGGTAAGTACCAGTGCACTTCTTTGGAGCGCAGTAACTACAGCCGTGAATAAGCTGTTGTAGTTCTATTGTTTACCATTTTATGGAAAAAGGGGGGGCAGTAAACATTTAGTATTATTGACTCTGGTTGAGAGAGTTGTGTCCTCCAGTCTGGCAACGTTTGTCGAACTAAATCCATGTGAAGACTATGTTTGTTGTTAAGCACTTCATATCACATCTATGTATGAACCTATATTCTTTTCCGGTGGATCGTTGTAACACTTACCTCGGACACAAGAGATTTTCACTTCGAAAATTCGTTTAGGGGACAGCACATTATGAAATTACATGCAGCTTATTTATTTCATATATGCGGTATACGAATAACTAAGCATATCATTTCCGTTGTGGTGTTGTTGTTGATATTTTAAATTTTAATTCAAGTTTCTGAAATCAACAGTAAGTTCTCTACAGTGCAATGTAGACTACAATGTATTGTTGACTAAGTAACGGCGGGGATCATGTGAAGCTTCCTCAACTAAGACATGCAACCAATCGAATTGATTGTAAATGAGTGATTTCATTGATTTCCATGACAATAAAAATATGGGAGTGTGAAACGTTCGTGGATCATTATTCCATTTCGAGCAAGGACGGGTTTTCCTGCTCCCCCCCCTCTCTCTCTCTCTCTCTCTCTCTCTCTCTCTCTATATATATATATATATATATATATATATATATATATATATAAGGGTCGTATGAAAAATAAAGCACCCTTAAAAGTTAAAGAGATAAAAGAGGGACGTTGTGCAATTTTAACGAACGACTTTTCGGGCTCCAGAATTTATTCTTTTACATAGCCATTACCCTTCCAAATGCATTTTTGCATAACATCCAAGGACATATCTCTTATTCTGACGCACGTCTATGACAAGCGTTCTTACACAGAGTATCACACCGTCAATATCTTCAAAACAGAGATGAAATCTCTGGATCATAAATGAATAAGTTGAGTAATCATATCAATGAAATTTTCAATTTTCACTCGTCGGAATAAAAATAAGTTATTGCTTTTGGAACCGCTTTGTAAAAAGACAAAAAAATTGAATCGGAGGTAAAATTACTCTTGCTTGATAAACGCTCTCTCATTGGTTAATATAAATTTGTGTGTAAATAACAAAGAATCTGATTTTCTGCCTAGCAAACCCAGAACAACAAGAACATAAAAAACATGTAACAAAATCGAATCCATGCAATAGCCTACCGAATCTTCACAGGGCAGAAACACGAAACAAGCTGTGTAGCTTAATATATATATATATATATATATATATATATATATATATATATATATATATATATATATATATATATATATATATACTAGCTGTACCCTGCCATGCGTTGGTATGGCTCCGTTTGATTAAATCGAAACAAACACAAAAGAAAACGTATTCTATGTTTATGTTTTCAATACTTGTGGCTACACAATAGTTTTTAGTATTCCATTTTCTGTGCAGATATAAAGAGCGTTTATTTGCCAACCGTAGAACACACAACATATATTTATTCATGTGAGAAGCAATGAGTGTGTAGCTTTAAGTCACACAAATATAAAAAGCTTCCATAGAGCTTTTTTAATGCTTATTGCAAACGTCAAGCCAATTGTGAAGCGCAATATATTAAATCAAAATACTATATCCATTGAAATTATTTAATGCACGTTCGCTGTCTGTTCTTCTGTAGATTGACAGAGGGAAAATATGAGGGTGTAAATTTACCATGAATATGCATGTGAGTAGGCACTGTAAAAATGTTAAATTTAAAAATTAAGCAAATTTTTCTCTTTTAGTGTTTTAATGATATTTTTCACATCTAAGTAATTTTGCTAAAAAGATAGAAATTAAACACAAGTTGTAAAATTGTCCTTAAACGATAACAAATAATTAAACAGACTCTTCAATAAACCGGTTTCGTGTATCTGTCGAGTAGTTTCAATATAGAAGATAGATTTATCAGAAGATTTTATTAGAAATTGAGCATCCCCTAAAAGTAATTAAATATTGTTTTTCTTGCATTTTCTTTCATAGATTAAAATAATTGACAGAGACAGAGAAAATATAAACGGTGCCTCCATTGTATAGACGGTGTCATTTGACCGGTGAATAACGAGCGGTGATAGTTCTCCATGAAATACAATAGCGACATCCTTACAAAGACAACCACCTAATTTATTAAATGAAAATTAAGTAGAACGTTATAATTAAAATGAGACATATAAAGACACGCATAGGTACGATGAAAATCCCACACCAAAATTTCGAAGCAATCAGACAAGTATTTTTTTAGATTATATGTAAGTAACAAACATACATTTTCATTTATATATATATATATATATATATATATATATATATATATATATATTGAGGAGGATTGGAAGGACGTTCAAAAAGTTGTTCTTTTAGAATGTTTTTTAAAAACACATTTTCTACTACTGCATGTAATCTAATAGCAAAATAAATTATGAAAGATAGAAACAATGCACTTTTCGTATTGACTTTTCACACACACACACACATACACACACACACACACACACACACACATATATATATATATGCACACGCATTGTGTATGTGAGTGTGACTGTGTATATTTAAGAGCAGCTTTGCTCTTAAGCATATTTCATTAAATAAAATAGAAGTTTTTCTTTGTCTATTTATTCTTTTTTTTTTTTTTTTATCTTTCCCATCTTTCGCATAACCGTTTTCACTTCTGGCGGGAACTGGCTGATATAATCACTATATTTGTTGTACATGCGAATACTTTTCAAATCTTCTGAATTCATCATTGAGAACAGATTAATCTAACTGGTTTAAAACAATATATATATATATATATATATATATATATATATATATATATATATATATATTCCTAAAATGTTTGTAAAGTTATTAAAATAAATTAAAACCAATGAAATAAATGTACACATTATTAAAAAATCTATAAATTGTATGAAACCATTTATATTAATTTATCCCTGACAAGGAACCCAGAAAGATTAGAAAGTACCTAGACTCACAGCAAATATAGCGACTACATCAGCAAGTTTCTGTCAGAAGTTACGACGATTATTTTTATGCACACGTGTACATATATACACATACGTATCTATCTAGATATCTATTTATCTATATAACTGTATATAAATATACATATATAATTGCATTACTATTCTTTATCCCCCTAAGGACCGTTGACGCATATTAATATTTATGGCCTCTAATACTTTAAGTCTTATAAATGGTGAGGACACTACTCTTGCGGAAAAAGGGAAATGCAATTCTCGACTTAAAAATAATTGATAATTACGTTGCAAACGGGCAACAGCGGACAGCGAAATAAGCTGGTTAGTAAGGTCTTGACTTATTGAAACTGTCCATTGTGTCTTTAAATAAACCTGACATGTAGTTACCTGTTTGCAAATAAATTACAAATTATTTTAAAGCTGAGAACTACATTACTCTATTTTCGCATGGATAGTATTGCCACCAGTCATAAATGTGTGGTTACGCAATTTCTTTGCAGTATTGTAAGGGGTTGCAAGTATGCGTACAACGCCCTATCTCAAAATTATAAATTTTCAGGTCTACATTTAATTTTATCCATGTTCATTAAATACTAAAAAAGCAATATCCCTTATGGTGGTCTCTATAGCTCTATCTTACAAGCATGCTGGGATCTAAAAATCCATGGAATTTTGGTAATGTATATATCTTTGAGAAACAGCAGTTGTTATTTCTTCCGTGAGGTCTAAACCACAACCCTCACAGCTTCTTTAGAAACTGCCGAATCTTGTTGCTTCGATTGTCAGTAGCTACGAGTGGCTGATGGTGGCATAGCCTTTAAGGACACGAAAAAAGGAAAAAAGCCTGTGTGTGTTAACTTCGAATCTAGTTCGTTCCACAGAAATACTTTCATCAAACCGACAATTAATCTCGTTTCAAAAATATGAATTTAGTGCCATCTTGATGAAAGCAAAGAATACATACAACACCTGGTTTTAAAAACATGTAATCCATTTAGTATTGACCCAGATTAATTCTTAAACCTATGTTATATAACACGAATATGTGAGTCAGGGTGATAATATATATATATATATATATATATATATATATATATATATATATATATATATATATATATGAAGAATCCTACAGTGGATGAAACGCGGAATATTCAGTGTAGCTTAATCGCCATATACATTTTATAACTTACTAACTAGCTCTACCTGTATTTTATTTTATTTTTACTTATATATATATATATATACATATATATATATATATATATATATATATATATATATATATATATATATATATATATATATAAAACATTAGCCCAGATAACAGAACTTTAACAACTTTGAGCCCGGCCAGTACGAAATGGACCCATTTTTTGAATACCAAGTAATGTATATGTTCTAAACTTATCTCGGCGTTGTTTCTAATCGTCTTGGAAACCCTCCGCTACTGTAATCCAGCAGTATCGGTTCAGGAAAAATGTGGTTGGGAACGCGGAACCCTTGCTTCAAAATTACACGAGCAGCCACCCCTACAAAAGTGATCCATTATCTCTGACGACTGAATGGAAGTCATGATGAATTTCATAATAACATTTGTCAGTAATTGGGGAATCATCGCTTTCACGCTTTCTTTCACGCAGATAAAATTTACTGTTGTATCCAACCGAAAAACGCCATTGCAATTTAAGTTTCTTACACACGTTTTCTTTCGTTTAACAGTTATGCAGTTGCGAAGGGTGTTTAATTTTATTATGTTCCTTCAATACAGAACATATAAATAGTAAAGATTGATGTTTTATTAAAAAGTTTTTATTAGAGTGTTTTTTTTTTATCCGTTACTATTGAAATCTCAATAAGGCTACGCTGTATAGCACACGCATAAAAAGTCTACGCAGGAAAATATAATCGTGACCAGCCAGCAACCATTAATTGTTTTTGTAAAATACGCATACATAAAATATGCTTTCATTCGACATGTTCTCAGATTTTCTTTTATCAAAGTTGTCAGCGCATCTCTTTTCTATTCCTGTTTTTAAGTGTGAGTTCTGTGGTATATTATTGTGCGAGTTAAAGCGTGTGTGAGTGTGCGTGTATCAGTAAGAGTAAAACAGGAATGGAAAAAAGAGAGAAGTAACACATTATCCTTTCACACTAACTATTTTCTCGTCTTTTACTTTTAATATCCCAATTCGTATATATATATATATATATATATATACACATATATATATATATATATATACATATATATATATGTCAGTGGATAATTATATTTTAAAAATAATATATATATATATATATATATATATATATATATATATATATATATATATATATATATATATATATACCGCTCCCCATGTGGGGGTACCAAATTGGTTAAAGAGAGAATTATTCCCAACTCGCATTTAGGTAAAAATGCACTTTCGTAAATAATTGAATTGATTCAAAACGTATAGCAAAAACAAAAACAAATAGCATCTAAATAAATCGCGATATATCAAAACAGTCGGCATGATGAACCAGCGGGTAAAGAGGTCAGACTCATTACTGTGGGGTCCTGATTTCGAATCTCGCTAGATTCAGCCACTCTGATGAGTCATAGACGACGAACACGTGTCAGTGGATAATTATATTTTGTTGTTGGGGTTCTTTAAAGTACAGGATAGCAAATTTTTCGCGATATTATGACCACAAAAGTACATTCAACAATAAAAAAACACCGTATGAAACAACGCTAGCAAATAAATACTGGGAACTCAAGGAAAGCGGACATTCGCCGGTAGTCGAATGGAAAATAATAAGACACGCTACCACATGTAGAGACCTAGACGACCCATGTAGATTATGCCTTCATGAAAAATTCGCTATCCTGTACTTTAAAGAACCTCAACATCTATTAAACTGTAGAAGAGAAATAGCGAACAACTGTGTTCACAAGATAAAATTTACTCTAGGATAGCGATACAAAATAATTTTAAAACTAACAAAAACAATAGAAAATACACAAATAAATAAATGAAATAAACATGAATATACATAAACTATCACACACACATACATATATATATGTATATATATATATATATATATATATATAAACTAACATAAAAAAACCCTAACCTAGATTTAAAACAGGCCAAAAAACTAGATACCTAGGCTAAATAGAGCACACACAAAGGAACAGGTCAACCAGAGGTCGAATAGGCTTTTGTCCGGTAAGTGCATATTCATTGGCTGATAGGAAGGGCGCGTGGATTCTAGAAAGCTGATTGGCTAACTAAAATCTTAATAGAAGGTGCGTATATAAAAACGGCAGACAGCCACAAAATTCGCGCATAAGCCTGAAGAGTCCTAGAATGTATGAAACACGGAATATTCAGTGTAGCTTAATCGCCATATATATTTTATAACTTACTAACTAGCTCTACCTACGTATTGAGCACTTTTGAAGTAAATACTTAAAGTTTACGCATAAATTTTTACTTTCTTATATTGATTTTATGTGAGTAAATGAAGTAGTTATATATATATATATTTAGTTAGTTATATACATACGTACATATATACATATGTATAAATATTTAGTTATATGCATACGTATATATATATATATATATACATATGCATATATATATATATGCAAACTATATAAATATATATGATGAGCATAATAGTATTCCGACAAAATAGAGAAATAACGAATAAAAAGGAACAAACCCAGTAATGTGTTCATCAACGTTTCGTCTTTATTTCATCCAGAGGAATTCTCGAAATTAAGACGAAACTTTGATGAACACATAACTCGGTTTTATTTATTTTTTATTTTTTATTTTCTATTTCTGTGTCTCCCCTCTCTCTCTCTCTCTCTCTCTCTCTCTCTCTCTCTCTCTGTATATATATATATATATATATATATATATATATAGAGAGAGAGAGAGAGAGATGCAAACTCTATATAATATATATATATATATATATATATGCAAACTATAGCCATTCAAATGAGTTTGTATTTGTATCTTATTGGGGAAATCTTATAGTTAGACTTGAGTGCATATATATGTCACCATTAATAAAAATAATACATCTATAACAAAGTTATAATTTTTATAGAACATTTATTAATGACCTTATATGTATTAATGATATCGATTACGTTGAAAATTCTAAATATTTCATATATGTAAAAGACGTGTGAATTGAATTGTGAATATACAGGAACACATGCTGAATTTCTTGATTTTGGATATGAAATTTAGGATGAAATATTTATCTGTAAAATATTTTTAAGACATCCTTCTGCAATGTGATATAGTTCATATGCTGTGGAAAAATAGAATCTGCTATCCCTCTCTTATTCTCCCTCACTCTCTCTAATATTTTCTCTCTCTCTCTCTTTATATATATATATATATATATATATATATATATATATATATATTACAGAATCATTATGTCTGAGTTTCTCAGAATAGTTCGTGTGATTATAAAAATTTATAATATACTAGTTGTGCTGTATCACAAAAGTGAACAAAATTAAAATATTTAGACAATTTTATACAACATCGGCTACTCTTACGCTTTGAAGTCATATCAAATTAAGCAAAGTACTTTAAGAGAGCAAATCTAACGCTAACAGTTGTATTTCAGTATAAAATCTAGAAGGTATATAAATAATACATTATACGGTAATTTGATAGTGTGAGAAAAACTCGTATATATATTTATATTCAGTAAAAAAATATGGGTAAATAAACTATAACGATGTTATAAGTAAATAATAAGTTAACAATGCAAAAATAAAAGAAAATCTAAGAATAATAAGAAGTTGTGATAGTTAGTATGAATAATGCAAAGGTTTTGTAAATAATAAACATATTTTAGAGAGCAAAAATAAATGACACAGATAAAGAAGTCTTTTAAGCTAAATTATTCCGGAACAAGATAACAGAGATTCGACATCTCGTCTGTGTTTCATCAACATTGCTAAGGATCTATGTTTTTATGTACTCTTTTGTTTGTAAATCGAGAAAATTGTTTTTCATGGAAAACAACTGATGATCCAGAGAATACTGTAAGGATTACTGCTAATGTTTGGAAGCAAAAAAAAAAAAAAAAAAAAAAAAAGAAAAAAAAAAGAAAAGATACTGATTATAGAGATTAAGTAATTTACATGTACATTCATTTTCCAGCGAAGATCCAATTTTTTTTATATATACTGCTGAACACAAATTTAAGACAACTTAAAAATCCTAAAAAAAACCCCCCAAAACTTTTGTTAAGGATGGATTTTAAACTCTTCCGACTTAAGGTTACCAATACTACAATCTAAGAGGTTATGGAAACAAATAACTACATTCCAAAGCTTATTTTTAAAATTTACATTTTTATTAAATTAGTTTTTTTTTTTACAGATGATCCAAATTATAAGACCAGAGACAAAAATTCTATTAAATTGTACAAAAAGTGTATGGAAAGTGTATGAAAACATTCAACAATCAAATAATAATGAGTTCTACCTCGCTTTTGATGACTTCAAAAATTCTTTGAGGCATGCTAGAAATAAGGGTTTCCATTAAGATGCGGAGGATCCTGCTCTAGTTTCTGAACATGGCTTCACGAAGTTCATTTTTTGTTGAATATTGTTTGAAATTTCCATAAACCTCTTTTGTCATCCATTCACAAGTATTGTCAATTGCGTCTAAGTCTAATGAGCATGCAAGATGTCCCAAGAGATGGACTCCATTTTCTTGTAGAAAGCTCAAGGTCCGTCTTGCAGTGTGGATTGCAGCATTATCCTGTTGGAATAACCATCCGTCCCTACACAAACGATGACCCTCCGTCATCAAAGATGCTTTTTGTAGCACGCTAACATAAACAGCTACTGTCTGACGACCCTGAATTACCTGGAGCTTCATCGTCCCTCTGTAAGAAAAGGCACCCCATACCATTATGGACCTTGCACCACTTTGACGTGTGGAAAAAATTTCAAGGGGCAGTATTATTGTGTACATCTGTATCAAAAACATTTGTAAACGTTTTTTTAAAATTTTTAATTTTTTTATTTCCATACTTTGTGGACCAGGCTCGAACACAGACCCCACAATTTTATTGAATCATCATTATGCCAGATACAAACATACACATTACACATTCCTGTGTCTCGCTACATCTTCTATCATTATATGTGATCAGTTTTCTATAATAGTCAACCATATAGGAGCCTATTCGTGACCAGACACACACAGACGTTCAGCTTCATATATATATATATATATATATATATATATATATATATAGAGAGAGAGAGAGAGAGAGAGAGAGAGAGAGAGAGAGACACCTGGAAGCATGTTTATGTTGAAATACCCAGGTACACACACACACACACACACACACACACACACACACACACACATATATATATATATATATATATATATATATATATATATATATATATATATATATATATCAGTGTATAATACCTTTTCCGGCCAAATTTAACGTCAGATATACTTTGTTGCGTCAGTATTTCTTAAGAAGTTCAAGTTTTCTATTGAAGACATTGTTTTTCTGTTTAAATATTTTTGTCTCTAGGGTAGTTGTGTATATTTTGTATAGCTTATACGAACATTTTTAGGTTAATATATTCAATCTATTGTTAAGCCTATTCCTTTCAGATTTTTCTAACGTTTAAACTTCATCGAATGTTTCGTAGATAGTGTGAGTCGAACTTTGGTCCGCAATCCTTAGCACATGATTATTTATCAATCTTTCTATGCTTCCTGTTTATATTTTTTCCTATTTTATTTTATTACTTTTCTATTATTACCATTTGGATCTTATTGTTGACTTATATAATGCCAACCCTTTGCTCCACACGAAAATACTGAAAGGGTTAAATTCATCGTTGTATCTGTTGAGGTGTTTTACAATGCCTGTAATAAAAAAATAAAACTGATAAACTTGTATTCTCACTACCAGATCTGTAAGAAACGATTAGCGTCCAAATAATTATTACTAATTTTATTAGTATTTTTTGTACTTCTTAATTCTTAAATATTTGCTCTGTATATTAAATAAATTGACATCTCAAGTTGGAATTATATGTGATATAGCTTTATATCTGGATAAAATTTGATATTATACTGAGTCTTTTGATATACATAAAACATGTAATCAAACATATTTCCGCTGTCTCCTTTTCTATTTTTATCTCTTTTTCTCTTACTTCTTTCTCTCTTTGTTTCTCTTTACCTATTTCTCTCTCTCTTTCTTTCTCTCTCTCTCTCTCTCTCTATATATATATATATATATATACATATATAAAATTAAATAAAATAAAATCTTTGACTTAATCGTTGTTTCATCAAATACTTTTGCATGCAAAATCCGATCCCGTATTTTGCTAATTCCTACCCTCTGATGAGAAGGAAAGTATTTCTTCGAAACTCCGCGGATTAAGGACTATCCACTTATCTAGTGTTTCCTTTTCAGATTAAATATGTTTTTAACTCATTTCAAAGTGTTTTTTAACATGTTTTATTAACATACACACACACACACACACATATATACATATATATATATATATATATATATATATATATGCATTTATATTTTGGCAGATAAGTCGTTATCCAGGCACATTTGATTAAATATGACGTGTATAAAGTTGCCTTGCGTTTTTCGTAAGCAATTTTCCTCGGGCGCTTTCGATCATTGAGCGCCAGGAGCAATTTTGTTGTTGTTAAACAGTCTTTTTTACTAGAGCCTTTTTATATGTAATTATATTTTGGTTTTTATTTATGTGTTTGGTTTTTATGTAATTATTTAGTCGTCTGTTTAGGAGGTAATTATAAAGAAAGGTGTAGTGAAATTAACAACAATAAAATTGCTCCTGTCGACGATCAATGGTCGAGAGAACTCGAAAAAATTGCCTGAAAAAATAATTCAGCAACCTAATAGATAACATACTAACTGAAACGTAAGAAAATGCTCGGCAGATCGAGAAAATCAACAGAAAAATAAAGAAGAAATAAAAATTGTCATATTTACTCAATCGTGCATTGATATATATATATATATATATATATATATATATAAACAAAATGAGTAATTATAAAACTAAATATTATTGTTGAAGCAAGTACATTGGCCACAATTTCAATTTCAATATTCCATTTTATATATACATTTAATTATAGGCTATTAAATTCGACTTATTTTACAGGAATGAATGCGCATAAAATATTATATATATAAAATAGCAATCACCTTAAACTAAATGCTTAAACGACAACATGAAACCAAGATACAACATTGATATTTGTTAATAAAACATACATTACTCAGCTAGTCAAATGCTGACTGGCTACATATACAGCAATGTTTGTCTAATGAAAAACAGAAGAGTAAACAGTGCACTTTGGCATTACGTTGGGCAGCCTCGTAACTCTCGCTTTTCTTTATTTTATCCTTAAGTCCCCACGTTATATATGGAAGAGGACATCTCCCAAGTAATTAAAGAGAGATGTGAATAAGATTTAAAATAATATTTATTATGAGGAAAAAGTCTTGAATCGAACGTAGTATTCACAAGTTAAAAATGAATACATAATGCAATCTCAGCAATTTAGTTCAATGACCATTGTGTTTAGAAATAACTAAATAACGATACAGGTGAGGTCAGATATCGGACAATGTAAGTTAAGGAATGTCTTTGTTTTGCCAGAAATGTGTTGGACATATGTGTATTTAAATCCACCCGAGAAGATTTGAGCACGTCTCTGACGTTACAAAGAAAAATAGTTTTCAATATATTCGTTTAAGAGTGTTCGAGTCAATCATCTCAGATAAGAGAGAGCTGTGGAGACTGATCGGTCGGGGTTGAGTCGTGAAGAAGGGGAGTTAGCTAATACCCTTTCGGAAGCGAAAGAAAGGGAATAAAGACAATGCAGAAACCAGAAAGGTAATTTAATTCCTAATCATCATCTTATCCAGATGGAATAAAGATCGTCCCCATCGTTATTTTATGCCCCGAAAGGTAATGTGCTTTTGTGATCATCTCTGTAAAAGAACTATGTATTTGTATGAAACACCCTTTCATAATGTTAATTGGATCCTCCCTCATTAAAAAAAATGAATCTCCTATGTGTTATGAATATGAACTGTGTGTACCCTGTTATATATGCCGCCCTCGATATGTATCTGTCAACAACCGATATATGTCCCCGCTACGCACAATCGATATTCCCTAAATGTGGGGGAAAATTCTGTTTTTTTGGATCGAAATCTATTCATATAATAGTTATTAATATCTAGTTTTGAATCTTGAAGTTGTGTTACTTTTGTAGCCTCTCAAATCAAGTGACTTCATGCCTTGTCTGAAGCGATTTTTTATAAAGATTAGTAGATAATTTAGTGAAAGCGAAGACGAGAAGCATTATCATCAGATGTGAGTAAATGGTCTTTGCTTTGTAGAATTTAGTTTAATCTATATAATTATAAAATTTAATGACCTGGTAACGGGTGTTGTAACCACACATCTGGTTTACGACATCCAGTTGCTCATGCGTACATAAACATAAACCAATAACCGCGTAAACAAACAACCACACATCACTACTTTTCCAGAATTTGAACCGCGCATTGAAGTATTAACGTTATTTAGAAATTATTATTTAACATGGGAAAGAAATACCCCTTTCTTATAAAACATTCATACATTTTCTTCTACACGTCCAATGTTTTTTAAATTTGCGTTACAAATAAATAATCAACGCAACAATAAAACGTATTGTTTTACTGTGTACGTTTTCAGCGTCCCAATTGTTTTTATTTTTGCGTTTAAATTATCAAAATAAACAATTGTTAATACCTTCTGCATTTTTTCAGCGTTCATTTCCGCATCGTGTTAATTAATTTTATTGGCCTTATTATTAACATATAAATTAAATATTTGATCCAATGGGTAATGAATGTTTGTTTAAAATAATTGCAAACAAGTTACATTTTATTTTCATTTTCTATTTAAAAAGCCATTCTTAACATGGGGGAGAGTGTTTTGAACTATTCTGTACTTTCAAATAACAATTTCATTAAAAAAGATATATCAAAATTTGAATTTAACTTTAAGTATTATGGTATCTGTTCAGTGCACATTTACCTATAAGTATGGCGAACCACTTATAATTCAATGGCTGCAAGTTTGTTTTTCAAAAATAAACAATTATAAACAAAACGACTCATAGAAATCTATCTATATTCTTTTTTCATTTTAATATACTTTCAGAGAAATGTTTCTGTTATGTCACAAAAAACTATTTTCTTTACGTCAGAAGTGTCACGCTCATACATTAATTCCATAGCTAATATAATATACTGACCCAACGGGTCACGAGTAGCCTATTAAAATCTATTACGTGTAGGTTATATATATAAAATCACTACGTTTTCTCGGTGTACCAAACCCAATGAATGCAGGGGATATTGTGTATCTGCTTTAAACATTACTATAAAACATTACAATAGTAAAAATATGGGGTTAAAAGAATATTGGTCAAGATGATGAATATTGTTACGATTTGAATAATGTCTACCGAGAATCTAGCTGTTAAAAGACAAAAAAAAAACAAACAAGCAAACAAAAAAACGTGCACGTAGCAAATATAATCGCTGTCCGTCTGGGAAACATTTTTCTCTTTTGTTTTTATTAAATGGCCATCAATCCACCGATCTCTCGTTCTTTAGTTTTGATTTGTTTTTATAAGGTCTCAGGTATCATTACCCTCGTTCACCTTAAGGCCCAATACAATTTATCAGACAAAAATTATGGCGCATTGTATATATATATATATATATATATATATATATATATATATATATATATATATATATACATTTGCATATAGTATAAATTTCAGTCACACTTAAATATATATACATATTCTCTATGACATACACACGCATATATATACATATATTTGGATAATTTTATATGTACGTATATACCTACATACAGAGTATGTAGACATAAACATAAGTAAATACTACATGCGTAATCTCAAATCTATATACATACACATAAATAAATACATGCCTAAATACGATCGTATACATAGGGATTTACAAATTTACTACAGTTATATATACATTACACTGTTATACATACACATATGTATGCATATATTTATATATATATATACATGCATATATATATGCATGTATATATATACTTCTGTTGAATTAAGACGTGGTTCCACAGAAAAAAATGGATTTTAGCAATTTCTCTTTCCTCTTAATTTTTCCCATTTATCCACACCGTTTTTCTTATGTAATTGAAGATAATCTGCCCCTCAATTCACTTTTTTTGCATCTTTGCGTTCCGTTTGTAGTTCCTTCTCTGAAATTTATTTACGCGTTGTTTACATTTATTTTCTTTACGTTTTCTTTAATAAATGGTCTAGTGTTTCTATTTACAATGTCTCCTCACGGGATATAGTTAGACGCCAGGGTCGTTTTTTTATGTGGAGAAAAGGAACAAGAATAAAAATTGTCTCAGTCGTGAAGGATCTCTCCTCCACTGGCAGAGAACAAGAAATTGAAATGCAGCATCCGAAGAACAGATACTACACTTTGATATTACCTGAGAATTCTTCTCATCCGGGTCATCCTATTCTCATTTAACGTATGGTTCTACTAAAAGTTTAGTGAAACAAGTTCATTTTTCTATTAGATACAAGGGGCTGTGCTGACCTCTAATCTTGAATGTCTCCACCTCGTTTAATGGACACTAGTCCAGTCTAAACCAGAAGTAGCAATGATATATGCACATACTCTTAATGTCATATCCTGATCATTTCTCGTTCGTTTCTTTTCGCACTGTTATTTCATTCGTTCATGTCTGCTGTTCAGCATTGACGTTTTACGCTTATCCCATTTTTCATATCGCTGAATTAAACAACTTTATCTTCTGCTGCTACCAGACCCACTTGTTTGACAACCCAAAATGAAACGAATATTGTAGTTACAATTACAAAGGAGTCACCACTTTTCAAGGCCCGGAGCCACTCGGTGATATAGATTAATGAGTGTATAACGGTTAAGGGGAACATGCTGTAGTCACATTTAGTAGTGGAAACTTGGTAAATTGGACTACTTAAGGGGATTTGTCAATAAAACAATCAAACAAAACACCATGAATAAATATTAGAAAATAAAAAGAACTTGAAGCATAAAAGCATTTTTACCCAAACGATTTATTTCGACATTAAATAACCTCAAAAGTGTTGATATGTGGCAGATATAAACTACCAACCCAAACAGCATGAATGAATATTTGAGGATATGATACATTTTAGCCGAAACACTTCCACCTAAACAAAAGGATTTAGAGTTTGATAACCTGAAAAGGATCGATATGCCGGATGTAAAATGCAATCAATTAAATCTATTTAATTCTTCTTCGAACAATTGCCAACACGACTTTATCCAAAGCTGCAAACATGCAAATAAGACAAAACGGTGATGCATACGTTGGTAGAATATATAGTGAATTACTTCCCTTTATGTTACAAGTAATTTCCTATCTGCTGTTTGTAAAGTGCGTTAATCATTTATTTAATTCTATGTATATCAATATGTGAATATGTTGATGTTACGTACTTAGATCTAGTGATAGCTATCGCAGTGCTTATAAAAGATACTACAGTGTAATAATAGTCAAGTAATTACAAATTCCGCCGTTTTTATGGAATGGCCGTCATATATAAATGTTATATATAGATATATATATATATTATGCATAGATAATCGTATAACGATTAGATCACTGTCTGACTGAAGAAAAGAACATCTAAAATTGTAATGGTTTAATTCAACGTTATTTCACGCGGTTAATGGTAGCCGAATGGATACGGTCTTTGCTAATCGAGCCAGATATGTCTCGTGTTGCCGAGTTCGAATCGTTCGACTGGTATTAATCGTGACACCCTGCACTGAAGATTCCCGAAAGGATGAAACACTAGTGTCTGTAGGTATTTAATTATTATAGTAAAAAATAATTATATATATATATATATATATATATAGACATATATGATTAAATATATATTTTATAGGAGTGTGTGTATAAATATATGAATATATTAATACATACCTATACAGATGCATATATATATAAATGTCCGTGTGTATGTGGTATGTGGGTGAGGATGTAGTGTATGTGTGCGTGGTGTGTGTGTGTGTTTATATAGGCAGTTTGGATTTGTTTCATTCGATGAGAGAAAATCACTGGTGAAGACTGGTCAAACATTTTGAATATATTATCAAGAAAAAATATGTTTTGAGGATCTAAAAAAATCATAGAAATAAAAATGTTTTAGAAACAAATTCTTATCATTGATCACAACACTACACACATATATACATACACACACACATATATATATATATATATATATTAATTATAAAATTACCTCTTAAGATAATTAACCAATCATTATGAATTACCGAAATATATTCTAGGAAAGCTGGTTAGTACCGTTGACAGTTTATTGTTTTATAAACATTATTTACAGGCATCGCTACTAAACTTACAATCTTCAAAAACAAATGCTAAAAATTATTATCTATCTATATATCTATAAAAGTGAAATCGTCTCTGTGTGTCTGTGTGTGTACATATCCCTACAATATAACTCTGTCAATTTCAGTCTACAGACTCTGGATTAAGGTGTATTGAGATTTGGGAAAATCTTTTTAATCGGATTTCGGCCAGAAATTTTACTGTCAAGAGATCAAAGTTCAACGATTTGACCTTCGAAACCTCTACCAAACTTCTCCGCCAGATTTGGGTCTAAAAACTTGAAAATTTAGATATAGGTTACTTGGATAGGAATCAAACTTTTTGATTTGATTTGCGCCCGCCAAAAGATAAATGTTATGGGGTCAAAATCGGGTCAAAGTTTACAACAAAATTTGACCTCTGTGGTCTCTACCAAATTACTCAGCCAAATTTTTGTCTAAACATTTGAAATTTGATATAAAGTGTATTACGACATAGGGCAAGCTTTTTAATCGGTTTTTGACCGAAACTTTGGCTGCCAAGAGGTCAAAGTTCAAAAGATTTGAACTTTGCGATCTCTAGCTGTCTATTCAGCCAATTTTGTATCTAAACATTTGAAATTGTATATAAAGCATATTCAGACATGCGGCAATATTTTTAATTTGGTTTTGGGTGACAATGTGGTTGCCAAGAGGTCAACGTTGAAAGAGTTGACCTTTGTAGACTCTACCAAACTCATCCACCAATTTTGGGTTTAAACACTTGAAATTTTAAATCTAGGTTACCTGGACATCAGTCAAACTTTTTAATATATATATATATATATATATATATATATATATATATATGTTATTAATGCTGAGTAATATAATAATATAAACCGAATATTAATGTAAAGCCATTATTTTCTCTATTTATATTTTCTTACTAGCAGTTCAGCCCGGATTTGCTCAGGTCCTCTATACTGTTCATAACTTTGTGTCCACACACACACATATATATATATATATATATATATATATATATATATATATATATATATATATATATATGGACACTAGTAAGAAAATGAACTGCTAGTAAGAAAATATAAATAGAGAAAATAATGGCTTTACATTAATATTCGGTTTATATTATTATATTACGCAACATAAATAACATTTCTATGGAACCGGTGCACGCGAATTAGAGTAAATAATATGTACATGCTTCCATAATTACAAAACTAATGATTATGATGAAGTATGAAATATGTATTTTATGTCACACGGTCAGTAACGTAAGCATATTATTATTGTTACGTCAATTTTACCATTTAGTGTGTGTGTCTCTTAAACTTCGCCTAGCATGTACTTTCTAAATGCTATACATATTGCCTATATCTTTTCCCGGCCCGGTATTACATTAAGAGAAATGAATGGTGGGTCTAGAATGGTTAAATGCTTCGTTACTCAACTAATCCTGATCGATCCGAAGTGGTTCACATCAATCAAAATAAAATACTGGTAAATACGACCACCTTATGACATGCTACATACTGTCACAGCCAATAATCTTGAACATAACATGCATTAATGTTTAAGCTGGACTGCGTGGAAATTTGCTTTTCCGTATGATCGCTTAGGTTCATCCAAGAAGCTGACCGTTGAAGATTGAAACGAGTCACATGATAAAAAAAACAAACAATTTATCAAAGAAATACAGGGATCCCATTGCAAACATTTTAATTCGACAACAAAGAATCTTTGTGTTTATATGCGTATGCAAAGAGTTCACTATGAATATTTTCTGAGATCAATAGAATTCGAACTGTATTGACTTCACAGTTGTTATAAGAATTGACCTTTATAGTTCCTGGTGTGCACATAAATGATATGAATCGATCAATAAATGTAAATATGAAACATTGCAATTGTGTGATTCCAGTATCCTTGCGCTGAAATTCAGATATTCTTTATTAAGCAAGCTATCGAATTGTATAAGTTGAATTCATGAATATATATATATATATATATATATATATATATATATATATATATATATATATATATATATATATATATATATATATACAATAGAACCCCGGGAGAGTGGGTTCCTATGGTACAGTTTTTTTCAGATTACAATGTGGAATACGATCTTTTTCCGGCCCCTAGCTACGGTATTTGCCCCGCATTATATACTGTATTTTTTGTTACTAATGTTTAATGTCGCATCACGTGGGTTCTATTATATATATGTTTGTTTTTGTACCAATTAATATGTCGTAGAATACGTGCTAAGTCTATGATATATTGAATATAGTTTGTATACCAAGAAATTTAACATATATTTATTATTTTATTTTAGTATTTTAAGTAAAATACTCAAAGTTCCCTAATACTATATATATATATATATATATATATATATATATATATATATATATATATATATATACTGTGTCAATCGCTTTATTGCAGATTAGTAAAATATCAATATCTCACTAAATATATGTCACAACGAAATGAAAATTATATAATCAAACGACTCCTTTAAGGTTAGTTATTTCAAACAATTATTCAGATTCATGCGATATTCACGAAGTTATAACATTTTATTTTTTATCGAAAAATTATCACTGTCCATCGCTTTATTGCAGGTCTCTTTACATGTTGGTTAAGGGAAAAGTAGAATGTCTTATCTTGCGATCTTTACTTTTTATTATATTTTTCTGTCAAAGAATAATAAACAAAACCATATTCTAGGTATTGACCTCATATATATTAGTTATTTGTCAACATATCCATCATCTATATATATAAAGTCGTGGCGTTCGTGTGTGTGTTTGTGTGTGTGTGTGTGTGTGTGTCTGTGTGTACAACTCCCAATCATCAAAGAAATATAAAGGTCATATGTGTGTACACCTCTCCTGGTCAAGAAATATTAATGTCCATCTTAGGATACTTCTATCAAAGGAGACATTATATTGTATACGGACTTCCAATATATAGCATTCTTCAAACCACTTTTACATTATTGAGTTACGGTCATTAACATATTACATTAAATGAAATCTATTTAAATAATTACCTAGATGACATTACTTATTCGACATAACAGCTTTGTTTCAACTGTACTAATTAAAAAAATTATTTAGTTTATTAAAATTTCAAGTTATGTTTGATTTAACTTATTTCATTTGAAATCTGAAACCGTTTTATTTTCAAACCGCAACTCAGGAAATCAAAAGGGGAAATACCTGTGATAGTTTAATTGAAAAAAATGTTTTAAACGGAGCACGTTATTAAATATTTCATGTTTTTATTTTCATTTCGAAATATTATTCAAAGCTGAATTATTATTTTTATTTTAATTCGGAGGAATTTTTTTCCCGCATATTCTTAATTTTTAAGTAACCTTTTTATTTGTTAGAGAAAAAATAATTAAAACTAAGGTCCTCATTTACTTGCATCGTCACGAGGGCAAAGTTAGTCACAGAGACACATGTGAACAAAATCCATCATCCCCTGCTCTTTTTGTTTTTTGTCTATAAAAATTAATCGGTGTTGCCCAGGATTTATTATCATAATTATACCATAGCAAGTGTGTTTAATTGCCTGCGAAACAGATTTTCTTTATAATTTATTTAATATCTTAAATTAAAAATTGTCAATTTTTACAACGTGACCTAGAAAAAAATGGTTAATGTAAAGTTTCTTTCCAACTCCTCAAAAAACTTGAAAATGACAACTTTTAACGGTTTTCGATGGTGCTGAAAAAAGAATATCACATATAAATTTGGGGCAGATAAGTTGTTATCATGATATGAAAAATTACTTTTCCAAAAAGTGGGGGATCGTTCACTTTCCTATATAAATTTAACGTAAATGGACACCCACTTTCTAACTACCTAATAACTTCTTCATATCATAAAACAAATTTAACTGTGATATTCGTTTTCATCACCACCAAAAACCGGCGCTGTTTTTTTACTAAGAGATTCGTTTATTTTACATAATTTAGGACACAAATTATGCTTAGCGTTCTAAATTATAAGATACAAAAATGAACGCATCTCTTAGTAAAAAACAGCGCCAATTTTTTGGGGTGCTGAAAACGAATATCACAGTTAAATTTGTTTTATGATATGAATAATTAACTAGGTGACCAAAAAGTGTAAATTTATATAGGAAAGTTATCCCCCACTTTTTGAAAAAGTAATTTCTTCATATCATGAAAACCACTTATCTGCCCCAAATTTAAACGTAATATTCGTTTTCAACACCACCAAAAACCATTAAAAGTCGTCATTTTAAAGTTTTTGGAGGAGTTGGAAAGAAACTTGACATTGACCAAAAAAATTAAGACCTGTTTTTTTTTGTGGCCTAATACGTTTAAGCAGTCTTTATAAATAATATGAAAGAAGAAATTTTGAAAAAATAAAATTTACATTTTAGCGTGGGGGATAACTTTTCTATATAAATTGAACGTAAAATGAGAACTCACTGTTTGGCCAAAAAGCGTCCAACCAGACATGTCATCTCTCGCATTTTTTCAAGTTTGGAGATCGAGGGGGGATGGACAAAACATGACAAGTATACATTTTTTTAGTTTTTTTGTGGTGGTCGTGGGGCGGGAATTTCATTTGAAAAATAAAATAACGAAACATTTAATCAATTTTTATGAAACCATTCTGTACTTTCACCTAACAATTTTATAATTCATTTGGGGGGGATTACATTAGAAATATAAAATGACGAAAATGTCATTTAATTGCTTTTTTAATTAATTTTGGTAGATCTTTTTTTTCTTTTTTTTGCGATCGCACGGGCATTCACTGCTATTTTTATTGAAACAAAAGTTGTACTGATTTATTTTTAATTATCTTTTCTTGGGGAGGAGGGGACTTTCCAGTGCTCAATATCCGGAGAATAGTTTCTTCTCTTTGTAGCCCTTCTGCCGAAATATCTGGTGGAAAGGGTATCACATACTTCTTTTTTTGGGCGATTACATTTACATGTTTTCATCCGTTTTTTTTAAATTTTTGTTGTGGGAGTATCCACATTGCCCATGATGAAAATAATTAGTATACCGGTGTGTTTCAAAAAGAACTTCATGTTAACCCAAGCAGCGCTAGGTACCAATGCTAGCTTTTTAAAAATAACTTAAAACAACCAGTTGTCCCCCGAAGAAGTCAACTCTTTGATCTTAAAAGGAGTTATGTCTCTAACGACATCAACTATGTTCCTCCACAAGACATCCTTTGAAGTGAATTGCTCTCCTCTCTCATAAATTCCTCTTTTTAATATTGACCAGAGATATTCAATAGGGTTAAGGTCTGGAGAACACGATGGTCAGGTAATGAGAGTTTCCCCAAGAAATTCCATAGATTCAAAGAAGGATGCAATCGCACTAAGCAGAATGGGATGGTACATTGTCGCGTATAAAAATAATCTGAAAGCGATGTGACAATGGTAGGTCATCTAGCCATGTCGACAAATGATTATCCAAAAAGGCCATGTACGCACTGCTGGTAAGCTTTACACCCTCTGGCGCTCGAAATGGTCCAACCAACTTATCCCCAATGATTCCCGGCCAACACATAATGCCGCCACCTCCTTGTTGGCGATGAACTCTGTAACAGGTCGGAGTTCCGTTCAGGTTTCAAACTTAAGTTCATCTATTCGGACCGTCAAGAGTAGCATGGGCCTCATCCCTAAATAAGGCATGTTGAAAATTCATATTCATCTAATACTGTGTTCAAGGTAATCGTTTTTTTCCCTATGTTGTTTGCTCAATGGAGGCATTGGAAAAGGTTTAATGTTATTTGCAATCTCATTCAGCACTTTGTATTGGGCATGCTTGGATCTTGGAGTGATTCCAGCTTGTGCAAAAAATGGAAAGCTCTGGTGCTGCTTGTGTTTCGGTTGACTTCCTTACGAATTTTCCGAATATGTCGATCTAAAAGGTTTCTCCTGGTTCCCTTTTTTCTGGATTTGGTGTTCGGGTTGTTCAATAATGCAGCCATGGTTTTTGGACCCCATTTTAGCTCCGTGGCTAATTTTTGACGGGCAATCCTTCTGCGAGTCCAGCAAATATCATTTGCTTTTCGAAAACTTTTATTCGCCTGATCTTTTGGCATTGTAAGAGATCTTCAATAAAGCGATGGACAGCAAAATTTCTTTGATAATAAATAAAATGCAACAATTTCGTGAATATTGCATGAATTTGAATAAAATTATGGGAAATAAGTAAACTTTAAGCAACACTTTGATGGTACAATTTTCATTTTTTGTGACGTGTATTTAGGGAAATATTGATATTTTACTAATCTGCAATACAGTGATTGACACAGTTTATATATATATATATATATATATATATATATATATATATATATATATATATATATATATATATATATAGTGCCACTAAAAAGAAAGTCTGAGAAAAACTAATGTACGATCGACTCTCGTTTCAATATCGATTCATTTCTGGTCAGATGAAGCGTTATTCCTAAATTGGAATTTCACTGAAACATATATGCATATATAACCAATAATGCTCGTATAATAAACAAACTATATATATATATGTGTGTGTGTGTGTGTGTGTGTGTGTGTGTGTATATATATATATGTTTACAAGTATAAATGTAATTAGGGCTATAACATATCTCTACGAACTGTATTCACCCAAAATTGACCAGGAAAATCCTTTTCAGTGTCGACGTCAAATGCTATTCCCTGTGATTGATTATCAGCTAGAGCGACTCGTGTTTATGCAAATTTCCTGTCATGCACAGGCGACCATCTTGACAGCGTGTTGTTTATAAGATTATCTGTTAGTTTATTGTTTCATGATTTTATAATAGGACAAAGTTGCAAAGTCATGTAATGGTTTTATGATTCGGAAGTTACGTCAACTGAGCACAATATAATGTATTTCTCTATCTCTCTGTGTCTTTTTTTCTCTCACTGTCTCACATTTTTCTCACTCGCTATCTAGTATTATATATTAGCCGGCTGTATGTTCGATCCCTTGCTGCGATTGTTGTTTAGTAATTGAAAAAAAAATGAAGTACATAAAAATAGTCTGTTTAGGAATCACTACTGTATTTCCTTTCTCAAGTCGAGCCTTTTGTTTACGATATCGCTAGCTACTTGTATGTTGGATTTCTAGCTTGAAATTAGTGCGAGTCTAGCTATTCCGAATAGCTTGGATATAGCGACACACTCTGTCTGTGCCTGACTGCTTCTGAGTGTATATAGAGAAATATATATGCTAGATTGTTTTTTCGTAGATTATTATGTATATATTTACAGAAAACTATTCTTAAAACATTTTCATCCGCATTTAGTGTGATGCTTTCATATGTCAAAAAGATGACGAATGTCATAGATTCATTCAACCCTTTCTTCTACTTTCTTTGCAGATCTAATAACTGAGTGGATTTAAATATCATTCGAAACACCAGAGACATACAAAGTAATAGAACATTTTTTATACTTTCATTCATCACTTATTAACACTAAATGCAACTCGAGGATATTGGTTAGGTAGATTCTCCGCTGGATCATTACATTATTATTGGCTCACAAGGAGCTTTCACACAACTCATAAAAGATCTCATTGAATACAGCCTGTGATGTTCCCCGAAAGCTGAGTGACAAGTCTCCCCAGATTTTCCAGTACTCTGCACCCCTTTCGATAACATTTGCAAATGAATTTGCATTATCGCAACAGCTACTTGCCATGGACCTCTCGTTGGCAGTGGCCATTGGTCTTTACTAGAATTTGAGTGACAGTAAGCTTCTCTAAGGTCCTAGTTCTCTTCGCTCTTATACTGTCAGTGTTCACTCCTCTGTCTTTCCTTCCTCCTTGACTACTTGACATTCGGTCTCTCTTTTTATGAGGAAACAGTGATGTGGTAATGGGAGGATGGGATGGGGTTAGAGAACTTATATGTATGCAGCTTCAATGTTCTTGGTTCCATGGTTTTCCTTAATATTTCAGCTGTTTCCATTATTGTTGTCATTGTATTTTTCCAGTCATTCATTTGATTCCAATATCTCCCATTCTTCTTTCAAAGTTTTTTCGGGATTGTTCCTAGTGCTCTTACTATTATAGGTACTATTTTGATTTTCGTCATCTTCCATATCCCTTTCAGCTATCTGGCAAGCTCTGTATATTTGCTCCGTTTCTCCTTTCTTTGATATTCACCTTGTGGTCAGCTGGAACAACACAGTCTACAATTTGACAGGATTTTTCTTGTTATTTATTACGACATCTGGTCTTCTTGCTTGGATGGGGTTACCAGTTTGTATATCCATGACCCATAGGATTTTGTGATTCTCGTTTTGAAGTACCGTTGTCGGCTTATGTTTGTATCACTTGTCTGTGCGTTCGAAATGCAGTTGTTTGCATACTTCCCAGTGTACTGCCCTTCCAACTTGATCGTGTCTGTTCTTGTATTAATTTTTGGCCAGTTTGCTGCATTCGCTTATTATATGGTTTATCGTTTCGTTTCTTTGTCCACAGAGTCTACATTTACTGTTTGTTGTGTTCTATCGCTCTTTGATTTAATCTGGTTGGTTCTTATCGAGTTATCTTGTGCTACGGTTATTAAGGATTCAGTTCCTCGGCTAATGTGTCCTTTTCGCATCCATAGCTAAGCGTTTTCGTTATTCTCATCTTTTGTCGTCCGTATGAATATTCCGTATAGTTGTTTCTCTTTCTATTTTTCTTTTCTCATATTATTCTTTATCTCTCTATTTTCTGTTTTGCGTTATGTATTTTTCAAATTCCTTTTTTGTGCCATACACACAGTCTTCTGTACAAACTAGTTCTCTCCTGCCTTCTTTTCTTTTCACATAGTGTCGGTGAACATCGTCCTTTGGGTGTAGTGCATTGTGCATGGTCATGAGTTTCCTGATCTTCTGATCGAGGTGTCTCAGTACTTTTTGGCCCATCCTAGGAACGGTCCTGAGTATCTTATTAGTGATACTACGAATGTATTTATGCCTTATATTAGGTGTATGCTATATAATTTAGTTTCTAGAAGTTTTCTTGTTCTCCTGAGGAATTCCATTCCTATTCTCTTTTTCATATCTGTGGTTTTGATGGTGTCTGTTTTTAGAACTCCCAGGTATTTATAGGCATGCTCATTGTTGTCTCCAGTGTTCCATTTCTTATAACTAGTAGTATGCAATTTTCCATACAAAACTCCATTAGGATATCCTGGCTGAATATCCTGGTAGTGTTAATAAACACTACCAGGATATTCAGCCAGGATATCCAAATGGAGTTTAGCTATGGATGCGAAAAGGACACATTAGCCGAGGAACTGAATCCTTTCTCTAGCTCTTTTTCGGCCCTTGCAAAAAGTTTGAAGTCGTTTATGTACATTTATTATTATTATTATTATTATTATTATTATTATTATTATTATTATTATTATTATGCACTATTATTAAAGTACGTATATATGAAAAGATTATATATATTATCTATATATTAATACGATACCGTGTGTTACTTTTTGTTTCACGCTTAAATTCGGGTCGTTGAATTTTTATGTACTTCCATTTTTTGTAATAACTAATTTTACTAAAAATTCTTAATAATAAGTTTTGGTTTCAGTTTCGATAAAAGCTGATGAACCTCAAGTTATAATTTTTTTTTAGAAATAATTTTACTAAGAATTCCTCATAAGTTTTGGTTTCGTTTTCGAATATAGATAATGTCACTCCAATAATCTATATTTTTAGAAATAATTTCATCAACAATTCTTCATAAGTCTTGGTTTCGGTTTCAATTTTAGTCGATGGCACCCTACTAATCAATTTATTTTATAAATAATTTTATCAAGAATTCTTTTATAAATAATTTTATCAAGAATTGATTATAGCGGCATTTGTAGAGAATGGCGCCCAAAAGTAGTTCTATTCAAGCGCTGTCAAAAAACAAATTATTAAACTTCCATTACTGTATCTATTTATCCTTATCCTTAAATGGCCTCCAGGTCTTGGTGAGTAGTGACCTTATGATGTGAAAATATACATTTTTTAAAAGGTCATTAATCTTGAAAGTAAATTGAGCTACACATATATTTTTTCGAAAGTGATGTGGATCCGTATTTTAGAATAATACCAGTAAACATAACATGTCCTGTGTTTTTTATTTACTTACTAGCTGAAGTACCCGGCGTTGCCAGGTTGTGTATAATATATTTGAATATTTTGTTCCCATACATCATAATAAATATAGATTAAACAAAACATAAATTGATAATGACTTCTTTTTCCACACACTTCATGTGGTGGGAGCAGTAGCACGTTTTATTTTATGGAGGTATCGCCAGTAGACCTGAACGTTTTTTTATAGTATAATCTTTTATATTCTAGTCCTTCTTTCAAAATATGATGTAAGAATTGCAATTTTTTAAATATTTTAGTGCATATCTGAAAACTGTTAAATCTCTTTGTTTTAACTATTTAATATACAATATATATAAAGATGCCGTTAGTAATCTATTCTGTTAATGAAATAATTAAAATTCAGTTTCCACCAGTGCATATCTGAAAACTGGTAAATGAACCTCTAGCATTAATTTTGAAGAACCTCTACATAATAACATTTTTGGTGTGACCTCTAACGGGTGTGTAAATGTAGAGGTTTTCATGACTTCCAATGCGTGACAAACCAACATAAAACTGGCCACGAGAAAAGCAAGGTGTCTGAAGATTAAGTTCGAAAACTTTTAAGGTTTGTCCTTGAGTTTTACTTACAGACATGGTCAAACTAATTTTTGTTAGGAATTGTAAACGCTTGAACTGAAATGGCATGTCAGAAGGAATCAGAGAAATCCGAGGAATTAACAGTTTCACCTTTAAAATGTCCAGTTATCGTAATGGCTTCCAAAACATTAGTTTTCAAAGAGTTTTTTTGCTAACCGTGTGCCATTGCATAATTTAGGTGGATCAATATTTCTTAATAATATAACTGGGACTCCTTCCTTCAACATCACGTTATGATGTAGCATTCCAGGCGGCTGTAATGAATTAAAAATTCTACAGGAAATTCTACTGTCTGATCTTCATAACGAAATCAATGGATGGATAATAATGCCCTAACCCATGCAACTCCCGCAAAAGATTATAATTGGTCTGTTATGTCACCATGACAACAATGTAAACATTAAAAAAAAATAATTTTAAACAATGAATACTTTTTGTAATGATAAACAATATTATTATAAATAAAAATATTAAATTGTTAGAAAATATAATAAAATTTAAACAATATAAATAGAACTTTTCATAGTTGTAAACTATGAAAACTTTTTTAAAGCAATATAAAAATATAAATTTTTATTATTTGAAACTATGAAAATCTTTAAGTTTAAGTTTAAACTATATGAATAGAACTTTTACACAATGCAAAAAGCTTTATTTTCAATTCAAAATTGAATCATGTGAGTAGTTATAAATGATAAAAATTAATATTAAGCACGCGTATTCTATTGCGATTTTTAATAATTTTATCGTCTATTCTCTTTCAGTTATTTTGAAATTTATTAATTTTCACCTGCATTCACGTGCAGCTATGGCCACCACTTTTAACATAAAATTATACTGTTTAATATTAGAAATAGTACTTATTTGCGGGAAATTAAAATATTTAGTATATAAAATATTCGTTTTCAGCATACCAGAAAACAAGTGAAAGTTATCATTTCAAAGGAAAATGTTAAGGTGGAAACTAAGTGAAAATTTCACCTTAAAAATTATAAAAAGTTCGGTAGTTATGTATTTTATGTACCGTGCCGAAATAACGTTATTGTTTCGAAAACCATTCTTAACATGGGGAGCGGGGAATATTTTGTAAGTATTCTCTGCTTCCACCTAACAATTTAATAAAAACAAAGATATCGTGAACATTAAATTTAACCAGAAAAAACTATTTTAAAATAGGAAGTACCAAAAACACATAAGCACCAAACTTAATTAGTTAAATTGGTTAAAATTAAAAATAAAAAATACAAAAAGTTCTGTTTATATTGCTTAAAATAAAAAAGATTTATATTGATTAAAATAAAAAGAAAAAGATTTATATTACTGAAAAGAAAAAGAAAAAAAGATTTATATTGTTTAAAATAAAACAAACTGTTTCTTCTTTTTTTTTAAACATTGTTTTCATAATGATTATTATTTCTTTTTTAAAGAAGTTCTGCTTACTTAAAAATCAACGTCTGAAATATGTCACGGTTTATATATTGTTGGCATAGTAACAACAGTGATTAGTGAGTTTGATTCATTTTATTTGGTAGGGGTTCGAGATTATTTTGCCACCTAAACGCCCGTCTTGACAGAATTGTTGCTACTTGTGCAGTGTACGAACCACGCTGAAGTAATAAGGTTGTTATTTAGAAAACCATTCATAACATGAAGAGGGGGCTTTTTTGCACTTTCACCTAACAGTTTAATGAAAAAAGAAAAATTATTTCAAGAAAAAGGAAGAAGCTATGTAAATTAAGGATATAATTTGGAGAAAAGAAACTTATCTCAGTGAAACAGGTGTATTAATTTAAAGAGAAAGTAATGTCGATTGGCACTTGTATCGATGCGGGAGCGGAGATGAACGAAACTTTATAAATAAAAGATCATTTTTAGAGCAACATTAAATTTTATTTAATTTCGTTTAAAAATGAGAAAGGAAACTACTGTTTATGTTTGAATGATTGTTCTCGTATCAACCTTTCATGTGTTGAAATAGTCTCGTAGCGGTGTTTTGATTGAAATAAGTGACAGACGACAATCTGACTATTTTGGCGGATTTTCATCAGTCTAAGATTCAAACGTGAATACGTGTTTTGTTTTTGTTAAATAAATGAAATGTAACATTCGGTGTTTTTACAGTGTACGCAGATAAAGTCTAAAGAGATTGTCAGTTGGACGATAGGCGCCACATTAAGCGGATTGAAAATTATAGGTAAAATGAGCTGAAGATAACTAGTTTAACAAGAGGCAGCTCAATTAGTGTTCGTTAAATTAGACTTTAAAATCACCATGTTGTTGTTGGTTTAGAAGCAGCCTTGTGTTGTTTTCCTCCCTAGATGGTGTGTTCTAGTAAATAAATTTTGTTTATACAAGGTCAATTTGCTATTTTAACATACACACAGACTGCGGGTGTGTGTGAGATACAGATAGATAGATAGAGAGAGAGAGGGCGAGAGAAAGAGATAGAGATAATTGGAGACAGTAAAACAGAGAAAGTTCTGAATTAATCTAGTAAGCGAGCCATGATTTTGATGTGAATCTTTCATACGGGGAAATTATCGTCTTAATCGAGCACCTATTATGGACTTAACGATACAGATAACCAAGAGACAGAGAGCAAGAGAGAGAGAGAGAGAGAGAGAGAGAGAGAGAGAGAGAGAGAGAGCGAGCGAGAAAGAGCGAGAGAGGGAAACAGAGAGATTATCACATCTTCTGTAAGACAGAGGTTGTAGGAAAAAGGAGAAATCACCATATTAGAGAGCAAATGCAGTTTTGCATTCGGCAAAGCAAAAGGAGTTTTCCTTACAACTCCGCTGCTGTGACAGTAGAACTTCATCTTATGACGTATAGACTGAGGAATTGCATTAACACTATAATACTTTATTGACCGTAACACTTTCCGGTGGCCCTAACATCTGATTGATATAATTCTTAATATACTAAATAATAACACAATAAATCTCAAACGTTTGATCCCCCAAAATTTTGATAACCTTAGATTGAAATTCCCAAACTTACTTAAGCATAGATAAAATCAATAATTAAGCTAAAAAAAACATGTGCCTCGTTTGGGTTGAATAATTAAAGAGGAAGTGGAAAAAGATTTAAAAAAATATTAGAGTATCAAATGCTTAATCCAGTAACATCCTTTCTTGATATCTTCAGCAATGATTTTAATATATCGAACAAAATATGCGTGCAGAATATTATAAAGAGTTTGTCAAGCTGATACTACTTGAATTTAAAAAAATAAACACTAGGCGCTTTCTAAAAGGAATGCCTCACATTTTTTTATTTCGCCCGAATGGATCGGAGAGAATTTCGAATTTTATTATCATGATGACTATTGCAATAATGACCTGAATATTTCATCACATTGATGTATCAGAATTTTTTGGGAATGTTTGCCACCCCTAACACGAAACTGCGAATAAAATGTAAAAAAACTCGTAATTTCTCTTTTAAAAGTGGGTTGTTTATTTTTTTATAGATTATACTTCCAAAACAAACTATTAAAGTTGTATAAAAAGTAATAGAAATATTATATTTTCGTTAAAAATAACAGTAATGAAATCAATTTCAATTTTACGAGTTAAGTGTTTTTCAATTTGTAAATTTAAAAATCTATCAAAATTTTCATATTGATTCAGTTTTTACGATATTTTCAGGGTCAATGTGAAATTTTATGCTCTTTCCAATAAACCGAATATAATATTTTAGACAAACGTTTTTTTTTAATTCGCGCTCCCCATTTTGAAACGTCTATTAAAAAGTAAATAATTAATTTACTCACCAAAGTTTTATATATCACAAATTGAAGATAAAAAATCAATAAATAATATATTAAAATTTAAAACAAAAAAGAAGTGTTTTTTTTTAGAAATTTACCTGTAAAGTCCGAAGTTTAAAACCTTTTTTTTAAACCACGTTGTTTTTTGTTTTTGTTTTTAAATCAAACCTTGGCTCTTGCTCCTTTAATTGAAAAAAAATTAGGGTTTGAATTACATTTTTTGAGTAGTTATAAGCTTGGAAAGACAGGGAGTCGAATTATTCAATATTTTCTCACTCATTCGTAAGGTCTGTTTCTGACACACCTTCTCATGCAGCTAATGACGATGTATGACTCTAAACGAAGCAACTCTAGTCGTTGGCGTGAGTCAGAAGCAGAGATGCATCATGGAATTTATGTCAAAAGTATATCGAATGTGGTGGTGAATAAGAATAAAAATACATTATGGAGTACAAAGGTCGCTCGATTTAATTATCTCTTCAAATTTTAAGTTAAAGAAATAAGAGATTATACCTCTGAAATGACACTCATACATGTACTTTATCATAATTGTTTATGTGACAATAAATAGACTCCTCGGAGAGATATTTTAAACCAACATTATATAGAACAAATACATAAAAGATGTTGCAAAAATGGTAGTTCCTTCTATCAGGTTAGACACCCCTCAGAATACAGTATCAATTATAAATCCTCAAAACCACGAGACGTCCATGCATTGCGTATTGTTGGCGTAAATGACTGCCATCAACCACATAGTCCACCTTTTTGACATGGTACGAAAAAGAAGTTATCGCCTTATAGTTATCACCTTATAGTTATCACTTTGTAGTTATAGTAATCATCTTATAGTTTTCACCTTATAGTTATCACTTTATAGTTATAGTTATCAATTTATAGTTATCACCTCATAGTTATCACTTTATAGTTATAGTTATCAATTTATAGTTATCACCTCATAGTTATCACTTTATAGTTATAGTTATCAATTTATAGTTATCCCCTCATAGTTATCACTTTATAGTTATCGCACTGAACCTGTCTAACTCTATCTCTCGTCGCACACCTCGCCTCAGTGTCGCATCCGTGTACGAGTATCACATCGACAAAATGTGCTCAGATAAATGAAATGGATTTGTTCTTCCCTCAACGGCACAACCATCTAGCAAACAAATAGCACACGTTTACAGCGTCTTTCCCCAGACCGCTTGCCTTAGAATTTCACTTCCTGCTCAGTTTCCCTAACTGTACTAACACAGAAATGTAAATGTAAGATAAACAAACAAATCCTGACCAAGATTACCCTTATAAATCTGGACCCTATCATATTAACACTTCATGTATCAATTGCGCATTAGCATCTTATTTTTAGTGTAGAAAAGTGAAAAGAAAAATAGGTAAAGATAATAGTTATTTATAAATATTTAATATTAGAGGTCAAAACAGGTATAATTTTCTTATCAACATAATTCAGACCTCGTAAATAAACTATATAACAGGAATATAAAAGGTCTTATATATAATAAAAGCACATAATACCAGGAGCGTTCTGTTTCTTTTCTTTTTTTTCATGAAATTTAAAAGTTGCACAACTCGTATTAAGAGGGAGTATTTTCTGCAGCGGGTGGAATGCGAGCGAGTCGATGATTCGACATATTTTTGTTTGATCACGATCAAACGTTACTCGAAAAGTAAAAATGCCCTGAAAACTTTTATGCGATAACTTTTGACAGAAATACCCCCGGTCAAGTGGCTTGTCAACGCTGCAGTCGGTCTGAAAATGTTTCCTAATACCAGAGGACACGGAAGGTGACATGTGTTAAGATCAGATTTTCAAGAATAATTTTAAAATCGGTTCCATGCCTAAATACAAAACATGACAAGAATTCTTACACAGACACACACACACACGCACCCCCCCCACACACACACATATATATGTCATCGTATTGTCACTGATTGTTGTTTCTGCTGTCTTAGTACAATTATTATTATTATCATTATTATTATTATCATTATTATTATTATTATCATTATTATTATCATTATTATTATCATTATTATTACTCATTAGAAATTTTCACACGGACCATCATCAAAGATTTATCTCAAATTAATCTGAGGTGTTCTCTCAAGTCTAGGTGACAAGTTTATCCAGATTTCTAATACTGTCTACCTCCTTTGATAAACTTTGCAAACGAATTCGTGTTATCGCAACATCTTTTTACCATTAATTTCTGTTTGGCAGCGTCCAGTAGTCTTCACTAGAATTTGGGTGACAATAAGCTTCCCTAAGGTCTCAATCAACTTTGAACTCATAAAGTGAACGTCTGGCCAGTGCTTTCTCTCCTGAGTCTTTCAATCTTAATTTACCCTCTTCGACTATTTGGTGTGTTGCCAGTTTATCCCGACAATTTTATTTCGGCAGTGATATATTAAAATTATACAGTTTCAGTTTTCTTGATGCCATTTGGTGTTTTTTTTTTTGTTTTTGTTTTTTTACTTCTCTAGAAGTTTCTATTTGTCTGGCTAGCGCTTGTAACTAATGTTCATTAGCCTATGGATTATGTGCATTAGTCTCTGTATTCACAACTTTTCATTAATTGTCGTTTTCCATTATTGTTATCCATTGTATCTTCTCAACCAACCCTTTGATTTCAATTAATCCTATACTTTTTCCAAAGTTTTTAGGATGATTTCTATTATTATTATTATTATTATTATTATTATTATTATTATTATTATTATTATTATTATTATTGGCTAACATGGAGCTTTCACATAGGTCATAAGGGATCTCTCCTTGAGAATAGCCTGTGATGTTTTCAAGAAGCTGAGCGTCACCAAGTTTCCCCAGTTTTCCAGTACTCTTCGCCTCTTCTGATAATATCTGCAAATGAATTTGCATTATCGCAACAATCGCTTACCATCGATTTCTCGCTAGCAGCAGCCATTGGTCTCCACTATAATAATAATAATAAGCCTTTCCAAGGTCTCAGTTCTCTTCGCACTTGTCGATCGGAGGTCTGGTCAGTGCTCTCTCCTCTGTCTTTCCATCATCCTTGACCGCTTTCGGCTGTTGGCATCATGAAATAGATGGAACGCTTCACGAATTTGCGTGTTATCCTTGCGCAGGGACCATGTTAATCTTCTCTATGTCATTCCAATTTTAGTATATGTACTGCCAAAGTATAATTATTATTATTATTATTATTATTATTATTATTATTATTATGATTATTATTATGATTATTATTATTATTATTATTATTGTTGTTATTATTATTATTATTATTATTATTATTATTATTATTATTATTATCTATATATTAATACGATAGCGTGTGTGTTATTTTGTTTGTAACACTTACATCTTTTTTCTTCCAAGTGAGTGACGTTTAATTGTTATGACTTTCTATTACTTGTAATAAATAATTTTACCAATACTTTTTCATAAGTTTTGGTCTTAGTTTTGATTATAACTGATCGCACTAAGTCATCTATTTTTGTGATAAATAATTTTAACAAGAATATTCATATGCTTTGGTTTTGGTTTCAACTCTAGCTGAAAAAACTCAAGTTATATATTCTTTCATAAGTTTTGGTTTCCATTTCGATTCAAGTTGATGCACCCAAGTCATATATATATATATATATATATATATATATATATATATATATATATATATATATATATATTTAATTTATTTTTTATATAACAACTGAACATTTTATATGAATCGGTAGAAACTGACACTATAATAATATACACGAAATCTGTATAAATTAAAATATCATATTTAAGAGTATTTTTACGTGCGAGCTACGCCGGGACTCCTGCTAGCTTACATAAATACTTTTGCAGTTTCAACAAAAAACTTACAATAATATCAGGACGTCTCCATTTAAGCTGAACATCCACAAAATTCCCACATCAATATATTACACACGAAAGAGTCCGCTGTGGAATTTCCACAGGTCCCGTTTATTATTATTATTATTATTATTATTAATATTATTATTATTATTATTATTCAGTTAATTCCTATAATTAGCTTAGTTTTCATTTAGTAACTATTATAATTACCACTATCGTGGAAATTATCATAACTACTTCGAATATTGTAATAGTTTTAATCGTTATTATTATTATTATTATTATTATTATTATTAATAATAATAATATGATCACTTTGGTAGTTAGTAGAACTGATGCAGGTGTGTTGAATATACGTCACTGTCTTTTAAAGTGTAAATATGAAATCCTTCTAAAAAATGTAACATGTTGATGTTCTCATTAAACCCCTCTTTGTAACCTTGATAGAATGCGCTAACAATGATCTGAAATGCAGATAGAAAAATAGAAATATAGTCCCTGAAACAATCGTACGCCAGGGTAATTGTTGACCGAATTCTAGGAACACTACCAATTAATTAAAAATTTTGTTAAAGGATTCATTTGTACACTTCTTTTAGCCGTATATATATATATATATATATATATATATATATATATATATATATATATATATATATAAACGAACGACAAAAGTCTATATTCCCAATTTCATGATGTTGACAATCTTACTTATGATATACTTCATTGGCCTTTTGGTCAAGATCAAAGTGTAGTATCTGTTCCGGCAGATGCTGCACTTGAGATGGTTTGTGCCAGTCAATGGAGGGGAAACCCTCTATACTGGGACAATTATTATTTTTGGTAACCAGAGTGCCCCTTTTTTGCCTACTTTTAGGGGAGCTGGTTTTTACCTCACATTAAAAACGGCCTTGTGCCTAATTTGCTCAGTGGGGGAGCAAATAAATACCATCTGTTCCGGCAGATGCTGCAAGCTATGACTAGCTATGACTAGCAAAGACCAGATGTGGGGGCAACCCCACATGCCTGACCATTAACCAGCTCCCATTTCCCACCTCTCGGGAGCTGGTCCCCTTTTCCCCTTCCCCCTCCCTTCACTCCTCACATTAAAAATCGGCCTTGTGCCTAATTTGCTCGGTGGGGGAGCAAATAAATACCATCAAAGTGTAGTATCTGTTCCGGCAGATACTGCAAGCTATGACTAGCTATGACTAGCTATGACTAGCAAAGACCAGATGTGGGGGCAACCCCACATGCCTGACCTTTAACCAGCTCCCATTTCCCACCTCTCGGGAGCTGGCCCCCTTTTTCCCTTCCCCCTCCCTTCACTGCTCACATTAAAAATTGGCCTTGTGCCTAATTTGCTCGGTGGGGGAGCAAATAAATACCATCTGTTCCGGCAGATGCTGCACTTAAGATAATTTGTACCAGTCAATGGAGGGGAAACCCTCTATACTGGGACAATTATTATTTTTGGTAACCAGAGTGCCCCCTTTTTGCCTACTTTTAGGGGAGCTGGTTTTTACCTCACATTAAAAACGGCCTTGTGCCTAATTTGCTCAGTGGGGGTGCAAATAAATACCATCTGTTCCGGCAGATACTGCAAGCTATGACTAGCTATGACTAGCAAAGACCAGATGTGGGGGCAACCCCACATGCCTGACCATTAACCAGCGCCATTTCCCACCTCTCGGGAGCTGGTCCCCTTTTCCCCTTCTCCCTCCCTTCACTCCTCACATTAAAAATCGGCCTTGTGCCTAATTTGCTCGGTGGGGGAGCAAATAAATACCATCTGTTCTTCAGATGCTGCACTTCTATTTCTTGTTCTCTTTCGGTGGAGGAGAAATCCTTCACGACTGAGACAATGTTTATTTTTGTACCTTTTCTCCACGTTAAAAAATGACCCTGGTGTCTAACTCCATCCCGTGGAGAGGCATAGTAAATAGGTACTATTATATTATACGTTGTGTGTGTGTGAAAGAGAGTTTCTTCATCACAGTCTTTGAAACAGCTGAGCCTATCTTTTGCAAATTTCACCCAAAACCTGATTTATATGTCTTGCAGTGTCCTTAGATATATATATTTTTTACAGAAATTCATCCGATGAGTAATGAAAATCGAAAAAATCCTATTCTAAGAATAGTCTTACTTTCTTATAAATATATATTGGCAGGAATATTTGACGTTACACCGGAAAAGGAGATAATAAAATATCAGCAAATCATTTCTTCTTAAATAAAATGGAATTATTGTCATCTGGAAATATAGCTCAGTGGAAGAGTATTCAACTCCAGATTGCATGATACCCTGTTCAAACAAACGTGTACCTCGCCATTTTATTTGTTTTTTTATATTAATGAGTTCATTTTACGCTAAAAGAAGAGGTAGCATTTTAAATCGCCGCAAATCATTTCTTTCGTTTACATATTTTAAAACTAACCAGACGTGCCTTTTTCTAGGGCATTCATCGTCAAGCCCAAATATCAGCTGCTGTAAACACAGACGAAATTTGATGAACGACATTATTTTATTTTTTTGCGAATAAGTAAACTGGACAATTTATTCCTTGTAATACATAATAACAAAAAGAGGATTGATTCTATATTAATACATACGCAATCTGTGTAAATTAAAATACTAATTTTAAGCGTATTGTACAACTGAACAAAGCCGAGCGTCTAGATAGAATATATATATATATATATATATATATATATATATATATATATATTTAAAGAGATGGCTATAGAATATATATATATATTTAAAGAGAGATATATAGAATGTATATATATATATATATATATATATATATATATAGGCAACCTTTCTAGGAGAATCAAATCTCTGATTTAAAAAAACCATAAAGCGGAAGACCATTACCCGCATTAAGCTGGTCTGCAGTTTAATTTGTTGCTGGCTATCTTGCTCTTGCTTGTTGCTAGATCTCAACATTTTGAACCGAGAGAGAGACTTAGCTGTCGTACAAAGCTAAGACTCTGTAACATCATATTTGTATAGATACTCCCTCGGCATTTGAGCTCATTGATTTTAAATGTCTGAGGGAGTGGCACTCGTCTGACAAGACGTTGCAATCATCATCATCATATATATATATTTTAAGAGACAGATATAGAATATATATATATATATATATATATATGTATATATTTAAAGAGAGGGATACAACTAGCTAGCCATATAGAAAGCTAGATGCAGCGATAGATATGTTTATACGTTCATATATATGTATAGAAATGATTAACACACACAAGAAAAAACATACTAACTAATCATTATGAACTTTGCAACAAAACTTCTAAACGTAAAGAGTCGTAATGGAGACTTTATTGAGTTAAATTTATTTTCCTGTAATTTGGATAATGAATGGCTGAAATATACAATTTACAATTTGATGCTATTTTATATTACTATATTTGTTGCTCTTCTTTTTTTCTGGTAGCTTTTTAAGAATTATTGTTTTTAAATTAAATAAATTGAGCCAAGCCATTACGTTAAATATTGTTGTATTCCATGACATCTGTTCTTATTATTTTATGGATATAATTATGTACAATATACCAACAATATACCAACAACCACGATAATGTACATAATACATACAACGACCATAATGTATAATATACCAACAACCAAAATAAGGTACAATATACAACGACCAAATAATGCACAATGTAATATATAATATACCAACAACAAGATTAATGTACAATTAACCAACAACTATAATAATATACAATATGACCACAAGCATAATAATGTAAAATATACCAACAAACAAAATAATTTGCAATACACCAACAATCAAAATAATGCACAATATACCAATAATCCAAATAATGTACAGCATACTAACAACCATGATAATGTACAATGTACCAACAACCAAAATAATTTACAATATACCAACAACCAAAATAATGTACAATATACCAACAATCAAAATAATGTACAATATATCAACAACCAAAATAATGTACAATATACGAACAATAAAAATAATGCATAATATACCAAAATAAAAAAAATGTACAATATACCAACAACCGATATAATGTACAATATACCAACACCCAAAATGGCGTACAATATACAGCAACAAACAATTCCAGATAACGAATTGTCTAGTGTATTTATTTAACCTAAAATTAATGGTCTTTGTGTGTAGATTAAACACCACCAACTATTTCAACTAAAGGATCATCGCTTATCACAACCACTCGAAGGTTAAAGAGCTTGCTTGCTAGATAAACAACAAAACGAGAGGATAAGAAAACTGCATATGAAAGATTATCGAGTGCATATTTGTTTTCGTTAGACTTCAAGAGGACTATGATATAGTTGGATTAAAAGCAGGCTGTTAGTATTTTTCCACAGATTGGATGTTTTTGGCAATAAATCTTGTTGATAGAATGTTCGTTTAATTTGTGGTGCTGAGAAAAAAGAGGGGAGATTAGATAGATAAAGAGAGTAAAATAGAGAGATAGTTCTTTTTAGGAGTTGTACTTAGACAAGTTATGTTGCAGTGAATGTTTTATAAGTAAGGGATTAGAGTCGGGGCGGACGCTTTTCTCCGAGGTTTCAGTTCTTTACAGAATATAGACTGTTTAATACCAGATGAGGATACATTCTCGGCAATTCGTCCCATGAGAACTTCGTCATTTAAGCGTTCGTATCATCTGTCAGGCCGAAGTTTCGTCCTAAGTAATCCTATGACTTAGGATTTGCCTATATTTTTAGGTGGAGTAAGTTCATTGCTTATAGTGCTCATCCTCTAAGGACGCTGGTTTATTCCCTCTACTTTGTGCCACATTCTCAGTCAGAAAAGAAGGAATCATCTGTCAACAACTTTTGTAAACAGCTAACTCTATTATATATACTCGCATGTAAACGTTTTCAAAAGAATAATAGCATTGAAGAAATAATTATAGCTTGTTAAAATGATTGTTGCCATAGAAATAATATGATATAAACATATCATGTTTTACACATATATGAAAACGGATTTTTTTTTATTTTGATTCTTCGGACTATAGTTCTCATCTTGGGTGCTATTCTCACAACGTTTTGGGCGATGTGACATCCGATCTTCTTTAGATCTCTCTGGTCGAACTCGGAAAAGTTTCTGCCGAACTCGGGAATTTGGACGAATGTTTTTGGGGGCAGTGGCAAGAGTACTTGAAAACCAATTGCAAAATTGATATTGTCCTGAGGTTTGAAGGTTCAATTCTCACTGTTGGCGACTGCAAAATACAATCTCGAATTACTGTGGACCTCTATCCAATTATGGGCGACGAAACGACAGGAAGCTAACCACGTAGAATTAAATAAAAGTTTTCGTTCGAAATTCGGTCCAAATTCCCGATTTTGACAAGAACATTCTCGAGTTCAACAATACACCCGTGAAGAAGGTTGGAGGTTACATTGACCGAAACATCGTGAAAATGACACTAGATGAGACCAGTAGTTCGACGTATCCAAATAACACGAATAACCAATCAACATTTTAAAAATGAAGAAACGTAATGGTTTTCTTATTTGTTAACTTATATTTAGATTATGAAAAAACATTATTTTATGCATCACTCGTTGTAACTAATTAATAGTTTATTTATAATCGAGTTAAAAGTAATTTTCTTATTTAATAGATAAGATTTTTTACTTATTAGTCCGTTTTTGGTTTGTTAGCTTGCTTATTTGCGTCCAGTCGTTTCGTTGTGCCGTTTAAACATCGTTGGAAATATTGTTATTGAAAAGGCGCCACAGAATGCATGCATGTTTCTTCCGGTTCAGTTGCATAAGCGGTTATTCAATTAAGCACTATCCAGAAGAGAGGGAGTCAATCGGATGCGACGTTAATTCTCATAGATAACATTTAAAACAGGAAATTATACACCGAGGAAAATTATTTATTTAATAATGATATCTGTATCTGGAATAGAAACCGGATATTTCGAATATTTATCTTCCTGGGGATAAGTACGTATATACGCATAAGCCTACGCACATGGAATATATACCTGTCAAAAGTGATTTTTTGGCTGGCTTCAAAACCTTCGATCGTCAGTCATTATTACTTTCTGCATGAAATACTTATATTTGTAGGTTATATGATTAAAATTTATTTATAAAAAATATTATTACAACCCTCTTAAAATAGGATTGATTAAAAAAAACTGCAAACTTTAAAATAATATATTTCAGCGTCTGCTGTTGAATACTATTTGACAATATTTCTGTTTTTCTTCGGTTATTTCATCATTATATATAAAACTTAATTTTATTTTATTTTCCTGTAATAATTCTGTGCAGCTTAGGTGTTGACTATTAAACTGCAGCCCCAAAGTGACTCAGTGAATGGATTCCAATTCTTTGACCAGCAGTAATTATCACATTCTGCACGAATTATTGCAACAACACAATAGTGTTTGTAGGTAGAAATAATTAATATGTCTCTATAAAATAGTATATCAAAATACTAGCAGGACCCATGTACCGGCGTTGCACACTGAAAGTATGACACAAAAACACAAAATCAGAACAGGTTCGCAGAAGCACCTCCTTTAAAACTGGCACTGGCCGGCACTGGCCGGCACTGGTAGGCGTAGATGGGCACTAGCTGGTTCTGGCTAGCCTTGAGGAGGAGTATGTGATCCTGATTAATACCGGGGGTTCCCCTTCTGGAAAATTAGCCTGGCAAGCCACAGCTGACATAGGCCGGCACTAACCGGCCCACATGGATACTGGTTTGCCCTTATAGGCACTGGCTGGCCGTGGCTCTAGGTGTCTGGCACTGGTTCATACTGGCGGGTACCTTCTATTTTAATAATATAATTTAAATAATAAAGTTAAAATATTAGCAGAAATAAAATATATATTTATTCCAAAGACTGACAATATATATATATATATATATATATATATATATATATATATATATATATATATATATATATATATATATATATATATATATATAGAGAGAGAGAGAGAGAGAGAGAGAGAGAAAGAGAGAGAGAGCAGTCAATAAAATATAGGGTCTGTTACAACGCTCCAAAATAATCTGTTTTACCGTACGTTTCGATGAAACTAACGCGAATACAAATAAAAAGAGAGGTTTTGCAATGAAAGGTCGCAAACCGCAATGAGAAAAATGTAGCGGTTTGTAAATAACGTGCGTTTTGCATTGTTAATCTTGTTTTCTGTTTATTAAGGTAAACGATTTATGGTAAAAAGGTTGCATCTCTAAAAATAAATCAAACGAAAATTAGGGAAACGTAAATTGTACACACTAGATTAAATGTTTGTTTGGTTGAAACGTATGCGAAGCCAACCCAACGACTTTTTATTTTCCTGTTCGAAAAATTGGAACCCTTATTCTACAAAGTTACTGTCTTCAATATTAATGTGTATTTGTAACTGATAATTGTCGGATAATCTGGCCTTCCGTGAACGTACGAATGAAATGGACGTAATGTATAATACGGAATAGGTATTTGGCCAAGATCCTTCGTGACTACGCCCTTGCTATAAGGGCGGCACCTTGATTTTTAAGAACTTCTACTTAAATAAAATGTAAAGCCTCTATGGATAATAATTAAAAACACGTGTTCTTAAAAAAATTATTTAGGGCACCATTTTGTATGGACAACTTTAAGAGAAACGATATTAGTTTTCAAATATAAGCTAAATTAAAATTTTGTGTCTATGTGATCTGTCGAACATAACTAATACAACTTGCTATATTGTCAGCATCATACAAAATATATATGATGAAATTATCGGCTTGTCTTATAGAAGTTGAAGTTGGTCAATTATTAAGAATGCTTTTAGTTAAAAGGGATTTATGTCTAAGTGTTTGCATCATACGGCCAACTGAACTGTTTTCTTCAACACAAATCGTTCCATTATCCTGGTAAAGACAACATCCCTCCAGGTAAGATAACAACGCAGTGTTATAACAGCTATAATGTTCACGACAAGAGAACTAGACTACATGTCCTAAAAAAAACAGCTCTTTTGATGAGCAATAGACGTCTTCTGGAAAACCCAATAAAAATCCCCACAATATATCCCACTACACAACCACCAACTTCACCATCAGAACCCATCCAACTGTTCCAGCACATACCCAGCTCTCCTGGAACTCATATGCCTCTGGTGTCTCCGGTTGACATAACACCTATCCTCACAAACTCTCTCCTGGAAATCCCACAATCACCAACCCAGCAATCTATATCACCTTACAGGACACCATCAGCTGAATCACCACCACAATCACATAGACCACCATCACAATCAGTTTTACTCCCAGAAGCAGATGATGAACAGTTAGCTTTCAAGGAGGAGGAGCTCAGCAACACAATAGAGAAGGTGAGCTGCATGATAATGAGGTACAGACAACGTTTGTCTAAGATCCAAGCTGCTGGAAGAGCAAAGCCTGTTATAGCCAAAATTAACATCGCTCTCAAGAGGCTACGACCAACAACAGTAACGCTCACAGAAGTCAACCATATCACTTATGCAACTTAGCCCTTCATCGACAGAAAAATAAACCCCCGAACATTCAACCACAATCATCGAATGGGGCCTAAAGTCTCAAGACAAACACCTCACTGGAAGTCCAAGCTGCAAAAACGACTGAACCTCTGCAGGAAGAAACTAAAACAAATTAAACAGCTCCTTGCAGATCACTCGGTACAGGGTCGACTTAAGACCACCATTAGTAAACTTTGTACCAAATACCGCCATGAGAACATTGAGGGGTTGCATAATACAGCTAGGGAGTTGAAGAGAAAAATACCAGCACTTGCCCAGAGGATTAAAAACCAGGAAAACAAGATCATTCCCAAATTCAAAACAGGCAGTTTAAAACAAACCAAATGACTTTTTACAGGAAGCTTATAAGGGACACTATTACTGTCGATAGTTCACTAGCAGAGGAAGACCTGAAAAACTACTGGAGGCCTCTATTTGAAACAGAAGACAAATACAATCAAGACGCCCAGTGGATTGAAAATATTATAAGGCTCAACAAAACCAAGCCTCAGATAACAGGACCAGTTATAACTCCTGGTACAGTAACCAGCAAGACTGGCACAATTATCCAACTACAAAGAACCTATCATCGACAATCTACAGAATTTTGGCTGAAACAATTGACTGCACTTCATCGCCACTACAGTGATTGCTTCAGCAGGATGCTAAGAGGTGAAGAAGCAATCACGCTGGCTGACAGAGGACCAGCCTCATACCTATGACTAAAGAGACACATCGCACAAACAAATACAGGCCAATATGCTGTGTAACAACTAGCTACAAGCTTTTTACTGATCGGATAGCCGGCATTATATATTACCATTTATCTTCTGCGACCTACGCTGAAAAAGAGTAGACAGGGTGCAGAAGAAAATGCCTCGGTATCAAAGATCAGCTATTCATCCACAAGACTATTGTAGAAGACTGTAGGAAGGGTCAAAGTAACCTTAGCATAGCATGGATCGATTACCAGAAGGAATTTGACAGCATGCCACACTCATGGTTACTTCGGTGCCTTTAGTTATACAAGATCCACCCAGTAATTAGGCAAACACAGGCGGCTTACCTTCAGATGTGGAAACCCACAATATACTTAAGTAACAATAGATGAAAACAACAACAATATCCTTAAGTCACAATGAACTAAAAATCAAGAGGGGAATATTCTAAGGTGACAGCTTATCTCTCTTTCTGTATGACAATAGACCCGCTCAGCAATCTCTTGAATAACAATCCGAGCACCTACAATTTGAGTCAGGGACGCCATCGAGATCCAAGCAAGAAAGTAAACTATCTGCTCATAATGGATGATCTTAAATTGTATGCAAGCTCTGACACGGATCTGCACCAGCTTCTGCAGGTATTACACACCTTCTCCAATGACATCGGGATGAAGTTGGCCTGGGTAAATGGGCCAAGTGAAGACTCAGCGCTGGGAAGAAGACCTACACAGAAAATGTGCAGCTTAATGATGACATTGACATTAGCGATCTAGAAGAGCAGAAGCCTTATAAATACCTTGGCATTGAAGAAAATAGCAACATACAACATGCCAAGATGAGGGAGAAGATAGGAAAAGAGTATGTACGCTGTGTGAGGAAGATCTGCAAAACACAGCTTACAAATAAAATAAAATTACTGCCGTCAACCAGCTTGCCATACTAGTAATAACGGATAGTTTTGGTATCATTGACTGGCCACAAAAATACATCAACCGGCTAAATGTCAAATCACGGAAGCTACTAACGCATCATAAAATCATACATAGATACCAGTGTCTACCAAGACTGTATTTGTCCCGGGGAGAAGTGGGACTAGGGCTCTCAGAGATCAATTACCAACATAAGGCAGTAATAGTGAGCACAGGCCAGTATCTGTGAAGCTCCTAGAACCACATCCTCTCAGTGGTATATGGACATCAAGAGACAAGAGCCAGCAGAACAACGTCAGTAACCCAGCTGATCAAGTATTTTGGTCAGAGCTGTCTCACAGATGAGGCTGAGGCTGAAACACTAAACAAGCTTGCCAGAGAAATAGCAAGAAAAAGTCGGAAAAATATACCGAGACCTTCCAAAAGAGGAACCTGAAAGAGTGGGACCAACATCAGCGTGCAAAATATTTTCTGAGGGAACTCTCACAGGAATATATAAACAAAGAAGGTTCCTTGGACTGGCTCAAAAGGGAATCCCTCCCCCACGATCTTCTAGATCCCTGACATCAGGAAAGAAGTATAATGGTTGCTCAAGTCAAGAGATTGATGACCAATGCATCCAAAAAGATGGCAGGCCTCACTAATGACAACAAATGTAGATTCTGCCACACGGAATTGGAAAGTGCAAGTCATCTAGTATCAAATTGCAAGGTTCTTTTAGGGGATGGATTCTACACAAGGAGATATGATGGAGTATGTAAGTACATCCAATGGGCCATCTGTAAAAAATTAAACATTCAATGTAGCAGCAAATCCTGGGAACATCAACATGAAAGAACAGTTGGAAATAAGTTATAGTTTTGAGTAACGCCAGCGACCATTGTAAAAAGTAATAAAGAACACGAGAGAGTTGTATGCTCAGTCTGTCAAGTCCAAAGAAGCTGAGCAGCGGCTTGGTTCCCATTAGTTTTGGCAAATAGCAAACAGAATCCTTATCAGAAGTGTGTGCTCTATCCCAACTATCATCAATGGACCTGAGGTAATCTCATCAGACAAAGCTAAACTCTTTGGTAAGATGTTTGCAGCTAATTCTACCCTTCCAGACCAAAGCCGCCAACCCCCAGTATTTTCTCGTGTATCTGAAAACACGCTATGCAACATACAAATAACTGCACGTGATGTTGCCAAGCTAATCAAAATTCTTGATTCCAGTAAAGCAACTGGCCCTGAGGGCATTCCAATTATAGTGCTAAAAGAAGTTTAGCCCCATACTTACAAAGTTATCTAAACGTTGTCTTAAGAAGGAATGGTTCTCAACACCTTGGAAAATCTCATCAGTATGCCCTATATTTCAAAATTCAGGTGATCGCTCATCTCCCTCTCAGTACAGACCTATAAGTCTCATGTGTGTCATGAGCTAGCTGCTGGAATCTGTTAAATAGAGAAGTAGTCAACCATCTCAGCAGAAATAACCTTGTTAGTGACATGCAATATGATTTCCGTTCTGCTAGATCTACAGCAGACGTACTTACATTTATATCCCATGAGCTTAGCGAATCTCTCGACGGAGGCTTCCCCTTTAAGGCAATTACTTTTAACATAACAAAGGCCTTTGATAAGGTGTGACATAATTATCTACAACACAAGATCTCCAGCTATGGTACAGCTGGAAATGTCTTCTCAATTATTACATTTCTCTCTGATAGGTTCATAAGAGTAGCAGTTTATGGGCAGAAATCACACAGTATTAATTCTGGAGTCCCTCAGGGATCCATCCTGGGCCCAACTCTCTTTCTGATCTACATTAATGATTGTCCAAACCACATCCTTACATCATTCGTAGACATTTATGCTGACGACACTACCATCTATGGTAGCACTTCAAAGACCGTAAACGACCAAGTTCTCTCTGATTCTTTCTCCTCTGATATTGAGCACGTGGTACAATGAGGAAAGAAGTAGCTGGTTCATTTTAATGCATCTGAAACCAAGCTTCTATCTCTACATCATCAACGCTCTAATGACCATCTGGCATGAAATGAAATGAATGGCTCTCGTCTTGGGGAGGCTTCATGGTTTGACAAGCTTCTGGGATTGACCTTTACTCTCGATGTGAAATGGAACATGTATATCAAATCAATTGCCAAGGCCGCTGGGAAAATGGCGGGATCCTTCTACCGCTCCAGTAGATATATCACTCCTAATGTAATTATCTATCTATATAAAAGCCAGGTACGACCCAAGATGAAGTACTGTTGCCACATCTGGGCAGGAAGTGCTAGAAGCAGCTTATCTTGCCTTGACAGAGTTCAAAGTAGACTTGGTAGTTTAGTCGGGGATACACTTTTCTCTTACCTACAACCCTTTTCCCACAGAAGAGACGTTTCGAGCTCATTTCTGCTTTATAATTATTTTCATGGCAAGTGCTCGTCTGAGTTTCAATCTATGGGCTCCCCTCGCCAAACTCTCACAAAAACACTCGTCTAGCCCAAAAGATTATCAATAATTTCCCACACTCTTTATCTGTGCCTAAACCTAAATGTAGATTTCATGAACAAAGCTTCTTTCTTAGAACTGCACGCCTGTGGGACTCTCTTTCGTCTTTATGCTTTCCAGCTGACTACAATCTGATTGTCGTCAAGTTCCGCGTAAACAAGTTTTTGATGAACCACCGCCCCCCCCCCCCAAGTAATCCAATTTAGAAAATACCCACTACTTATGTTTCCTATGCTATAATCACATTGACTAAAGTATACCCATTGACCCTTATCCTCGAGTGACCTAGATTAGTGGTGATTCCTGTATAAAAAATATCCTATCGTTCTTATTTTGGAATTTGTTCATGTACGTTCCATACTGAAAAAATAACATAATTATTTAGAAAGCCATTGTTAACATGGGGGAGGGAGGCTTTCTAACTATACTGCATTTTCACCTTACAATTTAATAAAAAAAAAGAAACCATGAAAATTTAATTAAACTTGGAAAAACTATCTAAAATATAGCACGGTGCGTACATTGCACAAACACCATTATTATTATTATTATTATTATTATTATTATTATTATTATTATTATTATTATTATTATAACAATAATAAAAAATGGTGTTGATGACATCGACTGGCACCACACCAACTGGTTGTGAAGGGTTAGGGAGGATTGAAAGACCGAGGTAGGAGAGTACTAACCAGATCTCCACTGGAAGTGTGCAGTTCAAATTTGATACCTTGGGGGAGCATTTTATCTCCCAAACCCCAGGAAACACCAATGACCGATGCCAACGTGAAATCAATGGCAAACGGCTGTTGCGATAACGTGAAATCCTCTACACAAATAGTCAAGTGGTAGAGAAAACCGGAAATCTAGGGAGACTTCTTGTCACTTGGTCTCCAGGGAACATCACAGGTTATTGCCAGTGATGATGGCCCGTGAGAAAACCCCTAGTGAGTGAAATAATAATAATAATAATAACAATAACAATAACAATAACGATGATGATGATGACGATAATAATAATAATAATAATAATAATAATAATAATAATAATAATAATAATAATAATGTCTCTTCCCAAATTCACCACCACTCTGCTTTAATATCGTAGATGTTTATTATATTTTCTGAGTTTTTAACCAATGTTCACATTATGGTATGGTTGCGTTTTCTATTATTTCGTTAGTTATATGAACATCATTTCCGTATTCATGTATTATGCATTGATATGAAAACGAAAACTATAGCGGAGTATAGTATTCGCAACCATGTCACTAATGAAAGTACTCTACACATTTTGATGGGAAAAATAGACATAAAAGAACAGAAAACTAAAACTTTAAATATAATTTCCGTATAAAAAGTAATAGTTATTTAAATATTTCAACATATAATCTTGTCTGGAAAATTCAGCTCCCCAATAAGGGGCACTCTGGATAGAAACGAAAATAAAAATTGCCTCAGTCATGAAGGATTTCTTTTCACCAGCAGAGGACAGAACAGGTGAAGTGTAGCATCAGAACAGATACTACGCTGTGATCATGTCCCGAAAGTCAAGAATTGTTTGTGTTTAATGTTTAATTGTTTGTTCCCTAAATTCATAATTCCGTTTTATCAGTATAAAATTGTATATTGATTTTAAATTACGTAATTTGTCATATATATATATATATATATATATATATATATATATATATATATATATAATTGAATAAAGTTCAGTTTCATTATTAATCGAATTGTGTTCCTTTTTTTTCTATTTTAACATGGTTTAATGCTCTTTTTAAAAATGCGCTCATATAGTATCGACAGTGACAGTTGGCCAATTTTTTTTACACGGTGGTCACCACTTATCAAGGCCCGGAAGCCACTCAGGGATAAGGGTTATTGCAAGTACATGACGTTAGTGTGGAGATTTAATGAAGTGTTTACTTAAGGGAGCGATTCATTAGGAATTTATTTACATTGGACTTGAAGACATCCAAGTTGTAGTCAGGTGGGAAGCAGGCAGACGGAACAGGGTTCCACAGGCGTGCAGTTCTAAGAAAGAAGCTTTCTTCATGGAATCTACGTTTTGATTTAGGCACAGATAAAGAGTAGGGAAAAATTTTGACAGTGGAGTCAGCTAGACGAGTGTTTTTCGTGAAAGATTTGTAAGGGGGGACCAGAGATTGGAGTTCAGACGAGCACCTGCCATGGAAATAACGATAAAACAAGGATAGGCTCGCAAGGTCTCTTCTGTGAAAGAGAGGTTGCAGGGAAGAGAAAAGGGGCATCCCTCACTAAGCCACGAAGTCTATTTTGTACTTTATCAAGGCAGGATAGGCTGTTTTTAGCAGCTCCTGCCCAGATATGGCAGAAGTATTCCATCCTTGGACGTAATTGGCTTTTATATAGATAGATTGTATCAGTTATGAGATATCTTCTGGAGCGGTAGAAGGGTTCCACCATCTTTCCAGCGACCTTGGCAACAGACTTGATGTACGTGTTCCATTTCAGATCAGGAGTAAAGAACAAACCCAGAAGCTTGTCAAAACATGTATTTTTTTCCTAGACGAGAGATATCCATTTAAATTGATGCCAGATGGGGATAAGAGCGTTGATGATGTAAAGATAGGAGTTTGGTTTTAGATGCATTAAAGGTAACCAGCTATGTCTTCCCCCACTGAACCACGCGCTCGAGATCAGAGATCAGAAACTGCACTGAATATTCCGCGTTTCATCCACTCTAGGACTCTTCAGGCATAAGCCTGAAGAGTCCTAGAGTGGATGAAACGCGGAATATGTATATTATTTTTAAAATATAATTATCCACTGACACGTATTACCATGGGGTCCCGATTTCGAATCTCGCTAGATTCATCCACTCTGATGAGTCCTAGACGACGAAACACGTGTCAGTGGATAATTATATTTAAAAAAAATATATATACCGCTCCCCATGTGGGGGTACCAAGTTGGTTAAAGGAAAAATTATTCCCAACTCGCATTTAGGTAAAAATGCACTTTCGAAATAATTGAATTAATTCAAAACATATCGCTAAAACCAAACAAACAACATCGCAATATATCCAGATAGCCGTGCGAGATGGGTCAGCGGTAAGGGGTTTAGGCTCATTACCATGGGGTTCTGATTTCGAACCTCGCTAGATTCAGCCTCTTTAATGAGTCATAGACGACGAAACACGTGTCAGTGGATAATTATATTTTAAAAATAATATATATATATATATATATATATATATATATATATATATATATATATATATATATATATATATATATATATATACCGATCCCCATGTGGGGTTACCAAGTTGGTTAAAGGGAAAATTATTCCCAACTCGCATTTAGGTAAAAATGCACTTTCATAAATAATTGAATTCATTTAAAACATATCGCTAAAACCAAAAAAAAATAACACACACACACACACACGTATATATATATATATATATATATATATATATATATATAGAGAGAGAGAGAGAGAGAGAGATTGATAGATAGATAGATAAAAAGAGAGGGGGAAGTAGAAAAATAGTTATAAAATTTGTTTGATTATTACTATATAGACGAAGGATGTAATAATATCAAATTATTGTTATTTTCTAAGTAACACCGTCCCCCATATGTCCATACCGCCATGCATGCCTTCACTACACCATAAAATGAGCCTATTAATTAGGTCTTATTCATAAACTCTGACGTTTATTTATATATAGTTGATAAAAGTGGATACAAGTGCAGCTAATAATCTATCTTGGGAGAATTTTGAAATATAAAAAAATACACGGTGAAATTTAAATTGTACTATGTAAGTAGGATTCCAAGACGAACTTAACTTAAAAGTATATATATATATATATATATATATATATATATATATATATATATATATATATATATATATACTAATGTACGTGTACGTTTAAATATCCTCTCAGATATACCTATCACGCCATCTTTCTCTTGCATCCCTCCACACAAGCATATTTATATAGTCAAAGCTAAACATACACTCATGACAATAAAGTTATACAGAGGCTGCAGTGTTTCATTCACGTAAAGACTTCTCAAGCTAAAATGCATTTTTAGATATATTTCAGCCCTATGATTTCATACGGAGAATAACGCGCGAAAATGTCAGTGTTGATTGATTGCCATAAATATACTTATATAACTTACTACATAGCGCTAATCATGCACTGAACACTTATGAAGTAGATGCTGGCAATCGTTGCATAAAATATATGTCAATAATAATAATAATAATAATAATAATGCTAATAATAATGATGATAATGATAATACTGATAATAATAATAATAATGCTAATAATAACGATGATGATAATGATAATAAAAATAATACTGATAATAATAATAATGATAATAATAATAATAAATGAATATATTTAAAAATATTAAAATATAAAATTGTTATTAAATATTTTATTAAATGATTAAAATGATGACAGTTGTACCTTTGATATTATTGTTTATGTGCGTAGTTTCTCACGAATTCGAAAGAAGAATTCAGTCACATATGAAAACACACACACATTAGTTTGACAAGTAGGTTTTTGCGGAATATTTAATTTTGATTTCAAAAATTGTATTTTCAAATAAGCTTTTGTTGTAATTCCTTTATTTTGGATATCATTTTAAAGATCATTTATCGCTCTGTGATTGTTTAACTTGTAACCGTTTTAAAGCAATTATGTCTTTTTTTCAGAATGTTGAATACAAGGTGGAAAAATTAGCAAATTTGCACAATTTTCTTATTTCATATCAACAAAATCGAAAAGTGGTTGAAACAGCTCGCGATATGAATGAAGCGTTTGTCGCGGTTACAACTACTGAACGGACAACACAATTATAGTTTAAGAAATTTATTGGAGTCTTGAAGATGATAAGCGTAGTGGTCTGCCATAAAATGTTGATGATGATCAATTAAAAGCCCTACCCGAAGCCAATCCACGTACAATTGTCCGAGAACTTGCTTCTGAATTAGACATAACGTATACGACGATTTCCAACCAGTTGAGAAAAATTGAAAGACAAAAAGACTCGGTAAATGATGCCTTACGGACTGAACAACAATCAAAAGAAACGCAGTAACGAAGTGTCATCTCCTTTTTTACGCAACAAGGACGACACTTGTGATTTGCGATGAAAAATGGGTTTTTTACGACAATCGACGACGCTCAGATACGTGGTTAGAAGCCGACAAAACTCTACGACTATTCCAGAATCCAAAGTTCCACCAAAAGAAGGTCATGTTGATTGTCTGGTAGTCTCATCCATTACAGTGTTTTGAATGAAGGCAAGACCACTACGGCGAAGTACTCTCAACAAATGGATGTAATGCATTAAAAACTTCGACATACACCCAACAGTAGTCAACAAAAAACGCCCTATTCTCGTTCACGACAATGACTTACCACACGTTGCTAAACCGACCTCGTAAAAGTTGAACGAACTGATCTATAAAACTCTGACTCACCAGCCATACTCTCCAGACCTCTAATCTACCGACTACTCTGTTTTGAAGCACCTTGACAACTTTCTGCGTGTGCAATTCTTCAAAACTCTAAGCGATATCAAAAACGCCTTCAGCGACTTCATCGCCACCAGAACGCATGATTTTTTTTACATTACTGGCATAAATGAATTTGGCATTTGTTTAGCATTGGCTAAAGTGTATTGATTCTGATTGAGCTAATTTCGATCACTAAATTTTTTGTTCGAACCAAAATATGTTTATCTGAATTCAAAAGTTAAAACACGCAAAAACTTTCTTGTCAACCTGATATATATATACTGTACTATTTATTCAATTGCCTTTGATGTTTTTTTGTTGACAAGTAGTTTAGTACAAAATTAGGATTATATTTGGAATCAGGAATTAACATAAAAGCAAGAGAAACTTTTTTTTCAACTAAGTTCCAAAAGGATATATTATAACTTCAGAATTAAAATTTTACTTACTGCAATTTATGACTATAAATGCACGGGAAAAAGAAAAACATGCAATTATTAGAGCTATATTGCTATACCTGGTAAAATTAAAACGTTTATTTTGAATTTGTTGATTGAAATCCATTCTAAAATTAATTCGACACGAAATTATAATCTTTCATGATATGATAGATACTTAAGATAATATATATTAATACGTTTTCTAATGATTAGTATATCGCACCGAAGATGAAACTCCGATGGACAGTGAAGCCAATAGAGAGAACGCGCGTGCACGCGAGAGAGAGAGAGAGAGAGAGAGAGAGAGAGAGAAAGAAAGAGGAACATGAAGAAGGAGAGAGATAACGAAAAGGATGTATAGAGAGACTATGAATATTATTCAAAATATTAACTGATATTAATTCTCACAAGGAAGCAAGCTTGCACTAATCTTCCGTTGAAAAAAAAAAACAGAAGACAAACTGATATATACATTTGAAGGATACAACAATACAGTTTGAGAGTGCAAAAACAAGATAATAATCAACAGATATCTATTCAAGTAACAGTGTTTGACTGTATTGAAATAACAAAGAAAAAACTGTATTGAAATAAAAACGAAAATACTTTTTTTTAAGTAAAAAGAAAAGAATGTATTAAAATAAAAAACAAAACAAAAATACTGTATTGAAATTAAAATGAAAAAAAAAACCGTATTGTAATAAAACCGAAAGTACTGCATTGAAAAAAAAACACAAAAAAAACCCCGAAAAGGTTATATATCTAGCTATACTCCTATAAATTCGGGTTTCTTTTGTGTGTATCGATATTAATATTAAAAAACGTCTTTTCTATTTATTTTAAAAGAAAATACAATTTTCTTATATTTTGGTTGTGGAATTGCATTCACTAGCAAAAGATCTAGCTAATTTGAATATTCTTTTAAATATTCATTTTAATTAATTCCCTATTAGTTTTTTCAGTTTTCTCATGGGATGATCACCTAGAGTTAACTATTATGTGTAATTATATTAATGCAGATATTCTACATGATTTATACTGGCATAATATTTGCGTAAAATCTTTACAGTAAACAAAAAATTGTTTCCATATATATTTATGTATACGTCTATATTTTTTGTTTAAGATATTAATCTATCTATCTATATATCAATAAAGGTGAACGTGTCTGTCTGTGTGTCTGTGTACATTTCCCTACGCACTAACTGTCAATTTTAAATCTACACACTCAAAATTTGATATACAGGGTACTGAGATTTGGAAAAATCAATGTGATCGGTTTTCGGCCAGAAATTTAGCTGTTAAGGGGCCAATGTTCAACGATTTGACCTTGAGTACTCTGCCAAACTCCTCCGACAATTTGGGGTCAAAACACTTGAAATTTTAGATATAGGTTTCTTTGGATATGGATCTAATTTAATAACTTGATTTGAGCCCAAAACAATAACTTTTAAGGGGTTATAATAGGGTTCAAAGTTTTAAAAAATTGATCATTCTTTTTGGTTTATATTTTTTGCTCAGCGTACACCACTAAACACCCGGGCAACGCCGGGCACCCATGCTAGTACGTATATATTTTTGTTACATCTATATATATATATCTATCTATATATCTACGGAAGTAACCGTGTCCATCTGTCTGCGTGTCTGTGCACATTTCCCTACGCAAGAACTTTCTCAATTTAAGTCTACACACTCAAAATTTGATATAAAGGTTACTGAGATTTGGGAAAATCTTTGGGATCGGTTTTCGGCCAGAAATTTAGCTGTTAAGAGATAAAAGTTCAACGATTTGACCTTTGAGAACTCTACCAAACTCCTCCGATAATTTGGGCTCTAAACACTTGAAATTTTAGATACAGGTTTCTTGGACGTGGATCTAACTTAATAACTTGATTTGAGCCCATAACAATAAATTTTAAGGCGTCATAATATTGGTCCAAGTTTTAAAAAATTGACCTTTTTTTTGTTTTGTTTTCTTAGCATATACCTCCAAACAGACGGGCAACACCAAGCCGAAATGCTAGTATATATATAAAAGTGGAAGTGTATGTGTGTGTGTGTGTGTATGTGTGTGTGTGACTGTACATTTCCCTACACAATAACTCTGTCAATTTTAAGTCTACACACGCAAAATTTGATATACAGGGTACTGAGATTTGGGAAAATCTATGTGATTGGGTTTCCGCCAGAAATTTCGCTGTTAAGGGGTAAAAGTTCAACAATTTGACCTTTAGGAACTCTACCAAACTACTCCGATAATTTGGGGTCTAACCACTTGAAATGTTAGATATAGGTTTATTGGACATGGATCTAACGTAATAACTTTATTTGTGCCCAAAACAATAAGTGTTAAGGAGTAATAATAGGGATAAAATTTTTTAAAATTAAACTTTTTTTTTTGCTCAGCGTACACCTCCAAACACACGGGCAACGCCGGGCACGAATGCTAGTATATCTATGAAAGTGAACGTGTCTGTGTGTCTGTGTACATTTCACTACGCAATAACTCTGTCGATTTTTAGTCTACAGACTCGGAATCTGATATACATGGTACTGAGATTTTCAAAAATCGATATGATCGGTTTTCGGCCAGAAATTTCGCAGATAAGGGGTCAAATTCAACAATTTGACTTTTGAGAACTCTATCAAACTCCTCTGACAATTTTGGGTCTACAGACTTTAAATTTTAGATATAGGTTCCTTGGACATGGATCTAACTTAATAACTTGATTGGACCCCAAAACAATACATTTTAATAGGTCATAATCGGGGCTAAATTAAAAAAAAATGACGCTTTTGTTTTTGCTCAGCATACAACTCTAACACTCGGGCAACGCCGGGCTGAAATGCTTGTATATCTATAAAACTGAAAGTGTCTGTCTGTGTGTCTCTTTGTGTACATTTCCCTACGCAATTACTCTGTCAATTTTCAGTCTAAAGACTCGAAATTTGATATACAGAGTACTGACATTTGGAAAAATCTTTGTAATCGGTTTTCCGACAGAAATTTTGCTGTTAAAGGGTCAACATTTCATGATTTGACCTTTGAGAACTCTACCAAACTCCTCCGCCAATTTTGGTCTAAACACTTGAAATGTTAGATATCAGTTCCTTGGATATAGATCTAACTTAACTTGATTTGAGCTCAAAACAATAAATGTTAAGTGTCATAATAGGTGTCAAAGTTCTAAAAAATTGACCGCTGCGGTCTGTAATAAATTACTCAGACAATTTCTAGTTAAATATTATAAATTTTACATAAAGGGTATTCAGAGATAAGACAACATTTTTACTCGGTTTGGGCCGAAAATTTGAGATAACAATATATACATATATGTATGTATGTATGTATGTATGTTTGCATATCTGCCTAAAACTTTCCGCAGAGGCGACAGATTTTCACAAGATCAGTATCGTCTTTAAGCTTGACCCTTCGAAAAATTGGCTAAAAACATTAATTTCCTCACCCTCAATTGGGCACTTTCTACAAGGAGGGGTCGCTTTTTTTCGTCATCCCTCTTTTCGATTGTTCAGCCTTAATATAAACCTACGGTGGTCGTAACAGCAAAGACGTCACATTTTTTCCATTCTTTTCCTCCTTCGCGGTACGGGTTCAGGCCCGTCTTCCTACTACCACTTTTTTTTGTTTTGCTCACCATACACCTCCAAACAGTCGGACAACGCAGGCCTGAAATGCTAGTATTGAAATAAAAAAAGAAAACACTGTATTGAAATAAAAATGAAAAAGACTGTATCAAAAGAAAACCGAAAAAACTATATTGAAAATAAAAACAAAACACTGTGTTGAAAGAAAAACGAAAAGATTAAAAATTAAGATCGATCTCTTTTTTCGTGGATCGATAAAAAATGATTATGCACACGTTCTTTCAATTTAGCACTAGCTCAAATAAAGACTTGCCACTAAGATAAAACAGACTAATAGATTTTAATATATTTGGACTTCAGTTCTTATTTTGGACGGTATTCTTACAGCGTTGTTACATGAAATTTTCAGCATTCGCGGTCATTCCTTAGTAAATAGCTATTCGTGTAATACAAAAATAGCCAAAGGAAAGAAACCATATCAATAACTGTAAAGAAAAGAAAACTATCCAATTGCTGTCCAAAGCAAACTATCCAAATAGTTTTCTAAAGAAAACTTTAGCAGTATCAATTGAGTCAGAAAAGCTTTAGATAGTAAAGAATTTAAGGAAACGAATGGGATTATTAAATCAGAATCAGCAGTTCTACCCTCTTTCACGTCGACAAAAAGGTATGATCAAATATTCAAAGCAATTCATTCTCGGCAGGTTCAGAAGAAAAACATCCTCATCATCCGTATTTTGCATTGCATTTTTACTACACCCCCAAACATACGATTTTCTGTCCTAGTTCAATCGTAATTTAATTTCATGACTTTCCATATCCATTCCCTATTTTATCGGTATCAAATCTTGTTTAATTGTATCATAGTTTCCGCAACAGTAATCTTCCTGTCGAACAGGGAAATGGTTTCCAGACACACTTACTTAATGCGCAAGAGTAGCGTTTTTTCGTCCTATCAGATAAAAGTCTTAATTCATAATAGTTTGCATAGTATCAGGAAATAAACGTTTTACGCCTATTAGATGCTTTTTCTCTTAAGGGATACCGCTTATCAAGGCCAGGACGTCACTCTATTGTTAAGGTTATTTGGTGTTAGGTAGACGGCGTTACAAAATCGTGATGATTAGTAATGGTGGAATTTGTGTGCGGTTTCATCATATAAGAAGCCGACTCAGAAATAACATGTTTAGATAAAATTGAAAACAACCATGTTATAATTTAATTGGAATTCATTATTGAGATGAGTATTATTTATTAATTTATTTATTGCGGACTTTTATTCTCATCTTTCTTAATTGGTGTTTCACGACATTTCGGTCAACTATACCTCTGGCCTTCGTCAGTTGGTAACCGCAGTGGGATGGGAACTCCAAATCTCCTAACTTCTCAGCAATTACTGCCATTCATAGTTGCTGTCGTCTCACCATGTTTTTGGCCAAGTGAGCCTCTGGCCGGCTTTTGGTAGGATTGAAACCGCTATCTTCAGACAATTCTCACTTGGAACCATAGAGATTCACTATCTATCGAAGGGCGATCAAGATTGGATCCGTATGGTTCCAAGTGAGAATTATCTGAAGCTAGCGGTTTCAATCCTACCCAAAGCCAGCCAAAGGCTTACTTGACCAAAACGTGGTGAGACAATAGCAACTAATAATTGCTAATACGTTACGATATTCGTTCTTATCCCGCTTCAGCTACCACCTGACTACGGTCAGAGGAGTAGTTGGCCGAAACGCCGTGAAACACCAATTAAGACAGATGAGGATAAAAGTCCACAATAAATAAATTAATAACCATGTTATAGGAAGGCAGACTCACTGTATTGTGCTCCAGAGACAGGCAGTTCTATGAAAGAAACACTGCTCATGAAATTTTTTTTTAGATTTATGGTCCGATATCCATGACAAATAACAACCAATCCGGGAATTCTGTCAAACTCCTAGATATGACATTCACAGACAAGGTAAACCGTAAAAAAATGCATTGAGGCCTTTGCGAAGGTTGCTGCAAAGAAGATGGGTTCCCTCGATTGAGCTAGAAGACTACTCACACATGAGAGTATCCTGTACCTCTACAAGGCCACCATTCACCCATGCATTGTGTATTGTTGCCATATCTGGGCTGGTGTATCTTCCACTGGCCCTATCAATTCGATAGGGTCCAAAAAAGAGTTTTCAATGTAATATGTCCCACTTTGTCAACTAAGCAACTAACCTCTATCCTATTGCGCAATTTTGTATCTCTGCGTCTGTTTTACAAATATTTGAATGGTATGTGTTCTGATGAACTCGTTATACTTGTGCCCTCTCTCTATATATATCCCCAACAAACCTGCTGAGCAAAAAACAACAAAAAAAAACCTCCCCCTCTACTCTTGGGATCCCTAAATTTCAGAAAGCTTTCTACTCTAACACTTTCTTCCACCGAACAGCTAGACTTTGGGATCCCCTTTCGATTACCGTCTTCCCTGACTATAGTGATATGCAAAAGTTTAAATTTAACTAAACCAACATCTTGATAATCTTTTTAGGCATGCTCTTTAAATTTAACTAAACCAACATCTTGATAACCTTTTTAGACATGCTCCCAATACGCCTTGTTAGGGGGGTAAACGTGAGTAAAATGCAGATACAGACAAGAAGTGAGAGAAATTGTTCACAGTTTTTGTGAATAGAACAATATTTGTGGCGAGAGTTTTAAAGTCGAGCTCTCATCATAAAATTGTGATACAACAGAAGGGAGACTTATAGTCTCCCTTCTGCGTTAAATAGGCAATAGGGGGGGGGGTGAAAAGGCCGTCGTCCATTAGATTTAGAAAACTGTTTTGCAACTGATGCACTTTTATCCATTGCGTCATGGATTCTTGTGCATGTGAAAATTAGTTCGAATTATCAATATATATATATATATATATATATATATATATATATATATATATATATATGTCTTTCCTTATCCCAGGAAATTCCGAAGATAAAAAAGATATCAGTTTATTCTCATAATACCGTTTTAATAATCGTTTTGCCCCATAGAGATTGCGAATATTCAACTGAAAGCTAACAAGAAACTTGCTCGAAAGGTAATATGCGCATTACATGTCAAATTAATTGCCTTTGCGCATCAGCCGATTTGTCGAGTGTGGATTTTTTTTTCTAAAACGAAAATAAATGGATTCGATTCTTGGAGGATATTCATTTTGTCGAATTCATTATTCTTTTATATTTCGACTTAATATTTTGAAGACAAAAATACAAATACTATTTTTTATATTATAAAACATGGATTTATTTATTCACGCGATGATTGAAAATATATCAAAGAAAAAAAAGATTTAAAAAAAAACAACAAATAAAAGCTCTTTTAGATAAAGAGAATTTAATGTCGCTTTAAGATTGTTCCCTATCTCGCCGAGGGACTTTAAATCCATTAGATGATATACACGTTTACACGTTTTAAGTCCCAAGCGAATGCCAGATATCTTATCAAAATAGAAAAAATCGAAGCCTTATCAATATATAAGCAACACGTAAGACACATTTACTTAAAAGGAAAGTAAAATACACCGCTGTTATTCAGTTAAACGTTAATTTGACTTTGATAAAAAGAAATCACTTTTTATAAATCTCTGCTGGATGAGATAAAATTGCTTAGCTTTTAAAAGTTAATATTGAAATTTTATTTTCTTTCCAAGATATTTGCCGCTAATTAAAGCCCAGAAGCCACTTGAGGATAAGGTTTAATAAAGAACTAGTTAAAATCCATAATTGTGGGAATTAGGAAGAAATTGATGATATAAAAAATATATGAAAGTAATTGATTATAAAAAATATATAAAAAGAACTTGTTTACGTTGGACTTGAAAAACAAGCATACTATCTATGCTCAGCAGGGAAGCAGCTCCGTACTATTGTGTTTCAAAGTCAAGTGGCCCCAGAAACGAAGCCATGCTTCTGAAATTTTCGTTTAGTTTTAAGTAAGAGAAATTGTAGGCAATGGTTGTAGAAGAATAAAACAATTTTGTTATGAAGTTTTTTAGTATGAAAAAAGTTGATAGAGATTTTTAACAACGACAACTGTCATGGCGTCGTTATTGACACAGGCCAGATAATATTAATTATTTTCCATCTCTGATTGGCTTTACAATGGATAACAGTAAAAAAGTGAACTCCTGAGATTTATAGCAGTTTTACGCCGATTAATTCCGTTGCAGATAGGCCTATAATATAACTGCTTTTAAACTCAGAGAATTGTTTGGACTATTTTATGCTTCAGCGCTGATACATCATAAATGTAAAGCGGATAATGTCAGCTTGTCTAAATTATCGTTGTTTTAAATGTATACTATTGTTTCGTACAGCTCCCCGTGCAAGCGGTCAACGAAATAAGCAATGACATAAAAATATTTATTCTTTTAGGAAGTATCTACTTAATTATTCCTATATGTTTATCAGTATTTAACCTTCTCTCTAGCTCTCTGTCTGTTTGCCTCTCTCTCTCTCTCTCTCTCTCTCTCTATATATATATATATATATATATATATATATATATATATATATATATATTGAGATCAAGTTTCTTTTGTGGAAAGAAACGATTCATCATTTCAATTAAAGCTAGTTTGAAAAGCTGCCAAAACAGCTCACGATATCAGCGGTATCAGGAACTACTACTGAACGCACAACACAATTGTGGTTTAAGAAATTTCGTGACGGCTACAAGAGTCTTGAAGATGATGAGCGTAGTGGTCGGCCATCGAATGTTGACAACGATCAATTAAGAGAGTACCTCAGGAATTGGACACCAACCAATAAAAATCCACTTTGAAGTATCTACCCTTCTTATTCGCCAAAAGAACGACAGGTTTCTCGACCGGCTTGTGAATTGCGATGAAAAGTGGCTTCTTTAGGACAACCGTCGACATTCAGCTCAGTGGTTAGACGCCGACGAAACTATCACGACGGAGAAGTACTGGATAAAATGCACCAGAAACGTCGATAAAAACCCAGCATTAGTCAACAGAAAAACTCCTTCACGATAATGTCCAACCTTGCAGAAAGTGAACAAATCCGGTTAAGAAACTCATTCACCAAACTCTGCAGACCTCTCACGACTACCGCTTTTTCAAGTGTCTCGACAACGTTCTACGTGAGAAATGCCCCCAAAACCTAAGCGACATCAAGAACGACTCCAGCGACTTAATCACCACCAGAACGCAAGCTTTTTTTTCACGTTATTTGCATGGATATACTTATTTAGCGTTGGAAAACGTGTGTTTATTCAGACGGTGCTTATTTCGATCCTAAACAAATTGTTTTCGCCAAGATAGGTTCATCTGAATTTAAAAGTTAAAACTTGCAAGAACTTTCTTGTTAACCTTTATATATATATATATATATATATATATATATATATATATATATATATATACATATATATATATATATATATATAGAGAGAGAGAGAGAGAGAGAGAGAGAGACAGAGAGAAAGATAAAGATACATCAGTCTTTCCTTTAACACATTATATTAAATGTTATGGACACTTACTGTCTACACACATTTGTACTGATAATAATAGTTTCCTAATAAGTTTTCTTGTTTCTGCCATGAATTGGCTGATGTACCTCCATAATCGCCTTTTCCGAATCGTTTTAATGGGTAATTATCAATGGCTAAACATTTATAAGGGTTATTTTTCGAAGGACATTCTACGTTATTATTTAGAATGATAGATTCAATGTTATTGCTAAAGGCAATGAAAATATTATCACTAATACTGGGATTTTTTTTTCATAATTATTTTTTGTATAAAGATAGAAATTATTTATGTTAGTTAATGACATATCTCTATATCTACTACTAGCATGGATACCCATCGTTCCCAGGGCCGACATGAAGTTCGGTTTCGCCACACCTGCTATACTAAGAATATTGAGCAGTTTTTCATTATTATATGTCAACTCCATCGTTTCCCCAACAACAATTTAAAAAATTAAATAACGAATAAAAACAAGAAATTGTAATCCCCCTCCCCGAAAAAAAGAAGTACGTGACAAACTTTCCACCAGATATTTCGGCATAAGGGATACGAAGAGAAGCTATTCTCTGCATATTGAGCACCCATTTATGACTGTATTCCAGTTTAAGCGAATTTATTTTATACTACCTCAGTCTAGAAAGATTTGTTATTACGGTCTGTTGCAACGAAAACAAACTGTAAATAATTCAGTTTCAAAAATACCAAAGTAGAATTTGTGTTATAAAAATAATGAGTTATGACTTATTGCATTGTTAAAGGAAAAAAAAAATTAGTTACGATGTCAAAAAAAAAAAAAAAACGTTAATGAAAGTGTTTTTTTTTGTTTTGTTTTAAATAAATAATCGTAGTGGAATTGTTTGTTTATTTGAAAATAAAAATTCACTGAACCACAACGTTAATTGCGAAATCACTGAAATTATTTTATTTAAACTAATTCCAAAAATAATACTTGAAAGTTTTTAGTTTTAATATCCGTTGAAAAAGAAAACAAAAACAAAAAGAACAGTGTTCGTGCCCAAGGGAAATAACTCCAACCTATTCATAAAAAAGCCGATGTCGGTAAAAAATAAATTAAATTTATATGTTTTCAATATAAATCAAATTTTAATAATAAACTTAAATAGAGGACTTAAAATAATTCTCTCACTATAAACAATAACTAATACACCGCTATTTTATAAAGTCGATTTTCCTTAATGTAATATGCAAATGCGTTAACCTCTTTAATCTCATATTTTGCAATAATCATAATATATATAGGAATGAATAATAAGATAAACTAATGGATTTTTGTATATATTTATTACATTTTTTCACCCCAAACAAGGCACATTGCTACTTTGGTGTAGGGGGCTACTATAAGGGGCAACATCTACTGGGGTACTATGTAGGGAGTTGGACAGCAAGATGTCTGTTCACGTTGCACTTGAACTTCTGCATGTCAGTACAGTTGGGGAAGCAGGGGCCCGGAAGGGAATTCCAAAGTCTAGCTGTTCTGGGGAAGAAACTATTGTAGAAAGCTCTTTTACATTTAGCTGCCTGTCGGGTTTATCGAGAGTGTTTACGTCGTGGGGGCATACGTGTTTGCAGTTCGTCAGAGCATTTACCATTAAAGTACTTGTAGAACAGGCAGAAGGACGCAACCTTTCGTCGATGTGACAGAGGCTGAAGCTTAGATGACAGTTCAGGACCTACCAGGTTAGCGACTCTCGTTTGAACCTTGGCTAGGACCGAGAGACTAGTGGTAGATGCACCAGCCCAAATATGACAAGAATATACCATACATGAGCGAATGGTGGCCTTGTAGAGATACAGGATACTTTCGGGTTTTAGTATTTTTAGCACGGTAGAGAGAGACGACCTTCTTCGCAGCGGTCCTGGCAATGCTTTCAATGTAATTGTTCCGACTCATGTTTCCTGTGAACGTTAGGCCAAGGGGTTTGAAAGATATACTTTCAGATAAAGAGTCATTGGCCGTTGCTATTGGTGGTAGAGAAGGTTTCTTGTAATTATTGAAGGAAACAAGTTTAGTCTTGGCAGCATTAAAAGTGACCATCCATTTTTGTCCCCATTTAACTACAGATAGGAGATCATCCTCTAGTGTTTTTCCATATGTTTAGCTATGAACACATACCATATCCTGTCAAAAGCCTTAGATATATCTCGAGCTACCGCTCTACCCTCCTTTGCTGTTCCAGTGAATGCTATATACGTTCAGAGATTACTGTTAGGATTTCTGCTGTGGAACGGGCCTGCCTAAATCCGTATTGTTGGTCAGTCAGAAGTTTAGCATCTGTAAGGTGATGGACTAGAGCTTGGTTGATTATGGACTTAAATATTTTGGCGAAAAGTGGGAGGAGGATAATGGGGCGTTAATTTAAGGGGTCAGTTCTTTCGCCAGAATTCTTGAAAACTGGTACTACAGAAGCAGTTTTCCGACAGACTGGAAAGCAAGATTCATTAAAGCATTTGTTGAAGAATTTGGAGAGAACTGGAGCTATTTCGGGTGAGCACTTTTTTATTAGCACAGCTGGAATGAGATCGGGTCCGCATGCTTTTGAACTGATATTAATCAACTCGTAAACAAACAAACTAACGAACAGACAGGAATACGAACTTATATATAGAGGTGAAATAAATTTAGTATATTTGAGCAGCATGTTTTCACCAATACATGTTTCATTAAAGAGCAGGGATAATTCCTGTTTGTTTTTCTTGCAATCATTTTTTTCTTTTTGGCAGGCTTAAAAGAGTATTATATAAAATAGACTTGTGTGAATACTTTCCATATTGATTTAGGAAACGGTTTAAAAAAATCACACGAAGGTTCCTGATAGGTCTGAGAGTGTTCTTAATTAAGTTTTGTATTGGAATGCGCCTGAGAAGGATAAAAAATTAATCTTTGAACAAATCAAATTTCGATGGCAATAAAAGTATGGGTGAGGGTAAATTTCTTTAGTTCTCATTAAATCCTCGAAAACAACCGGTCTTCTTTCTCCACCTCCTCCATGCATGCACATCATTTTCACTATACTGATGAAGACTGAAGGAGCGGTCGAAAATCATGTACATGTGGAAAAAGTTTTTTTATTTCTTTATAATAGTATTTTGCATTCCTGCACGTCACCAATAGAATACGAATAAAGAAAGGTAATACGCTTTCAGACTCTTCGTATGCTTTTTTTTTATACATCTTCATATATATATATATATATATATATATATATATATATATATATATATAATTTATATAATCAGAAAAACAACACCTTTTATTTAGTAGTACACAATTTTTGTTTTTATTATTTTTTAAGACATGTTATTATATATATATATATATAGTCGTTTAATATTTATTATGAACTACCGGCTGTGCCGCATCGGCACACACAACGCTGAGTCAGCCATAAAATCGAGTACATTCAACATCAAGTACACTCAACATCATCTTACCATCAACGCTTATCCTATGAACTCGGAGTATGGGAAATTCCCATATGCACAAAAACCGTTTCCTAAATCAATATGGAAAGTATTCACACAAGTCCATTTTATATAATACTCACTGAAAAAATACCCTTACAAAGGGTAAGGATAATGAGTAAACGTTGGATAAAATGGCGGTTAAAATTATTACGAACTTGCCATGATTCGAACCTGGAACATTTTGATTCGTAGTCAGACATGTAATCCATTGCACCATAAGTCCTATTCATATGCGGAAAGATGTTACCGGGACAGTGCTAAATTCTGTTGACATGGATGGATAACTTTATCAACAAATTCAGGAAACTGCCCCCAAACCCTTATTTTGGTCTTTTTGTGTGATTCGGCGTTGGTCGTTATGACCCATACACTCATGAGCAAAAGATGACTAAAAGTGTAAGAAGGAAAAAATCGATTTTTCAATATTTTTTCCATTAATTTTTGTTAATTTTAACCGAAAATGTCTATATTGTAGATCATTATAATAATAGCATATAATAATAAGTGGAAGAATTAATCCTAAAAATAGTAAGACCGCATCTTGGCGAGGATATGAAAAAACGAATTGCAGGATTAAGGCAGTTCAAAATTACTTACAAGCATATTTTTGATATTTTAAAAAGTGAAAATGTGAAAACATCTCTTTCTGCAATGAAGCGAAGCGGTCAAATGTTTAAAATTGAACGCTCGGTAAAAAGGAAATCTGGATCTGGTCGCCCTACAGCATCCACCTTGAAAGACAACCACAGGCTTTAATAAACTGTTATGAAGAACTAAAAGAATAAAATTAGGTTTACCATAGCAAAGAATTCTAAAAAGGGGCTGGAAATTCTCTTTCTAGATATAAAATATCCAGACGAATGAAAGAAATAAGATTTTTTTCTAAAAGGTTAGCAAAGAAGGCGTTTTAATCTGAGAAGAACATCAATGATAGAAAGAGATTTTTTCTCCTTTAATTGCAAAAAAGATACAGACTGGTTCAGGAATGTTTTCTGGTTAGATGAACCAAGATTTTGTCTTGTCAGTGATGCTCCTGATGCTTCCGAACGGTGCAATCGAAGAACTTGAGAAAGATTTTCGACAAGTGGCATAAAAATGACAGTTAAATATAAATAAATTGTTTTAGGTTGGACTTGAAGACGACCAAATTGAAGTCATCTGGAAGCAGGAAAACAGCTTATGGGGACACGAACAAGAGTGGTGGAGAATAACAGGGACGCAGCGGGGTTTAACGTACAATTATATTGTTTTAGTTTTCATGACTCTATGTGAGGTTCCTTTGTGTTTCACGTCCAGTTTGTGTATATAGCTAATGTGTGTTTGTCTCCGAATTCAAAGGTTTTCCTTTATATTTCTGCAGTTTTGAATATTGTTATCCGTTGTGTCTTCTCAGCTATTCCTCTTATTCCCATCTCTCCCATTCTTTTTTCAAAGTCTTTTTGGTATTGTTCCTGCTAAAATCCACTTAATTTCACACAAAATTGAGTTAATAACTCAATAGTGCATTCATCAACATAGATTAAAATGTAATAAAATAATTTCATAAATGTTCTTTTTATAACCCGAAAAATAAATAAAATGAAGAAGATTATTATAGTATCGGTTTTCATGAGATTTTTTTTGTTTTATTATGGTCTAATTCTTTTGAAAACTGACTGATGAAGTTCGCTAAACATTTGAAATCAAGAGAAGTTCGCTGAACATTTGAAATCAAGAGAAAAGTCTATTTTGAAGATGGGCATAAATAGAAAATTAACTTTTCGATATTTTAATATGTGTCTGTGTGTTTTCAATCGAACTCGAACGCACAGTAACCGCAGTATTGATAAAGGTAAGTATGCTTTACAATTGATGCAAATGTTTTTGCCTTTAACTAGTATAGAATTAGTTGCGTTTGTGACATTAAATTACGAAAAATGAAGTTGATATGTCGTAAACAAGTCTCTAGTGTGCCTTTTCGCTGCACGTGTGTCGTTGAAACAGATAAAACATTACAAAATCCTGGCAACTCTCTGGAAATGGAAATGCCATTGAATAGGATGTGGAGTTGCCTCAAGGGAAAACACATTTTATCAATTTTCATGGCTTTAGTTAGAAGATCTAAAGAGTTCCAAAGTGGCTTTCATAAAATCGCACGAGGATAAATACTGTAACAATCTACAAAGGTCTGTCTTGTGGAAAGAATCAAAGCCCTTGGATATGTGCTAAATATATGTAAGAACCTAGATGTTCGGAGAAACTGAAGTGGCTATTATAAATCTTTGAACATACAATAAGAATACCACTATTATTATTATTATTATTAGTAGTAGTAGTAGTAGTAGTAATACTACTACTACTAATAAGAATAGTGGTATTTTTAGTAGTAGTAGTAGTAGTAGTAGTAGTAGTAGTAGTTATACTACTACTACTGCTGATAATAACAATAATGACAATAATAAAAAGAAAAAGGAAAAGGATATGAGTAATTCTTTTTTATTCAAACTTTCCTGCCGTTATATATTATTTTTGTTTTATCAAATCCTTTGTGATTATAGTTTGTGTATTTATTTTTATCGGACTGTTATCCTCATCTTCATAGTTGTTGTTTCGGGGTTTGTGGCGCATTAGATAGAGCCTCTACGGTTGCAAGTGAGCATTGTCTGAAGATAGTGGTTTCAATCCTGCAAAAATCATGCCAGAGAATGTCTTGGTCCAAAACGTGGTAAGGCAACAACAACTATGGAAAGCAGTAATTACTTGGGATACAGTTACAAGATTCAGTATTCCTATCCCGTCGCGGTTAACCACCTGCAGAAGGCTAGAAAATATGTTGGCCGAAACGTGGTGAAACAACAACACCTATTAAGAGGAGGATAGCAGTCCACATTAAAATGAATACGCAAATTACTTGTCGTCTGTCATTTTTAGACGATTATGTCGGTCAGTTTATTATGTATATTATTATAATTATGAGTAGGTCTATGACAACAGAATATTCGTTTCATTGTTTTGACTCTTGAGTTTATATCGGACACAGACACAGTTAATCAACCGAGAACCACATTAATATATCTAAAAGCATATAAGATATCAACGCATATACACGCAAGTCAAAACAATGAAAATAATATGCTGTTATCATAGCCCTAATTATGAGCAATATTATTACTAGTATTAATAGCAGAAGCAGTAGAAGTAGTTGTTGTATTAGAACTACAATTGTGCTTCATTTACTAAATTTATACTTCTTTCTAAGAAATTCACATCTGAAGAATACTGTAGCGTGAGGTTGCTTACCAGCAGAAGACGACATGATTTTTAACGTTAAATGATAACATATTCTAGCGTCCTCTTATATAATAAAACTTTTCCCATTTCACACATTGTTTCTAATCCTGTCAAGGTGTTGCTCATCTTCAACCTTGCAATCTGTTTAACTTTTATCGTCGAGTTTGACATTGATTAGCGGTGACACATTACAAAATGAAGAATACACGACCAAGCATAAGTATGTCGTTATGATACAGCGTTCTATGACATGCACTAGGGAAGAACGAATGTACATAAATCTAAGTCAATGGCAGAATACTAAGAAAATGACATCCAGGCCGTTGTGGAATGTGGCTGCAACTCGATGGACAACATTTAATGCTAGTAAAACTAAGCTGTCTTGCTTTAACACTTACAAGACGCTTCTCCAACCACCAATTTCCATCAATTATTAGACCTTACCTAAGAATTCTTCCTTCAAACTCGTCGGCCTAACATTTGCGGGTAATATGAGCTGAAACTATTACGTTGAAGACATTGCAAAGGCTACTACCAAGAAGATGGGTTCCCTCTATCGAGCTAGAAAACTACTCACACCTGGGAGTATCCTCTACTTTTGCCTGACCACCATTCGCCCGTGCCTGGTTAATTGTTGCTACATTTGGGCTGGTATGTCTACCACTAACCTCTCTGTCTTGGTTAGGGTCACAAAAAGTTTTCAATCAAATAAGACTATTTTGTCAACTAAGCTCAACCGTTGTCTCTTCGCCGGAATGTTGCATCTCTGTGCCTGTTTTACAAATATTTTAATGGAATGCTTTCTGATGAACTCATTGCACTTATTCACGCCTCCACGTACATATCCCCAACAAGCACACTTAGCAAGAAAACCTCACCCCTTCACTGGTCTCTAAATGCCAGAAACCTTCCTTACTCTAATAGTCTTTTCCATCGAACAGCTAGACTTCCGTCTTCCCTGACTGTATTGAAGTTTTAATTTAACGTACACTAACATCTTGCTAATCTTTCCTATGGATGGTCACAAATAGTAGCCACTTCCGTCCAAGTGGTGATATGCCTTGTAAGGGGTGAACGTGAGTCAAAAAATAGATGTAATAAAATACTATTACTTGAGCTTCCACTTTTTAAGAGCTCCCTCCATTAAAAAAAAATACATATTGGAACAAACATCGGTCTGTAAAATGGAAAGTGGTCACAGAGAACATAGAGACATTGAAGCCGGATAGCATCATACATAGTATTTCGACTAAAATGGAATGGTAAGCCAACGATAGTTTATGACGATAGCCCCCCCCCCTCCTCCAGATGAGATCAATAGATCAAATGATTCCAAAAATACAAAAAGACAGGTTATGTACCAATTTCGTTGTGATTAAACAATTACATCGGTTGTCGTCGTCGTCGAAGATCCAGTTCTCGATCGTTTGTAAACAATATCACATGGAAGTTAATGTTACTTAAGACGACGGTTTACAAATTATAAAAGCAACAGTTACAGAAAGAACCAGATTTTAAAGGTACAGATGACTTCCATGTGAAACTGTGTGATATTAGGTAATAGAGGTTATGCGTACCGAAAATCCTGAGAACTGAGAACGACAATCTGACTTCACATCACAAATAATAAGTGTAAATTCGAAAGGCTATTTGGAAAAGCAATGACAAAATGACTATGGTTTGAATTATTATTGAAAAATAGAGTAGGATTCAGTTTATAATGGGGGTTCGTATGTGTTATCAACCAATGTGAATGGCACAACATTGAATACATGTTATATGTATATTGTATAAGTACATTATATATGTATATATATATATATATGTATGTATGTATGTATGTATATATGTATGTATATATATGTATGCATATATATATGTATGTATATATATATGTATATATATGTATGTATATATATATATGTATGTATATATATATATATGTATATATAAAGATAATAATATAGTTATGCTGAAATACCAACATATGAATTTTACATGCTAAACAGCTTCTTTAGCATGTAAAAATTTAGGTTGATCTTTTTAAAGAACGAATACATTATGCAGAAACAAACGGTTATTATTATGCTAGTATTGTCTCAATACCGTCACTATGAACAAAGATCACTGCCAGAACAAAGCCAAACTGCAGAGTCTTCTATGGACAATTTTCCTTTATAGCATAATATTGTCATGCATTTTTTTCTACCTAAGCAAAGAATTTCTATTTTTTCTGAAGAATATATGCACGAAAAGAGCCATTATTGGTATAAAAATAACCGTGCGTTTCTGCATAACGAAACGAATCTGGAAAAATGTACCGAGATTTAAACATGCTGAAGTAGCTGTTTCGCAGAAAAATATAAATATTTGGATAGTGGAATGTAAATATACAGTTATTCTTTTATATATACTCTGTTATTATATCAAACGTACATTTAGCTTCTAAGCAAAACAGATAAGATTCATATACACAAACAATGAAATATAATTAAAGAAACATAATTTACGAAAACAACACACACACACACGCGCGCGCACACACACACATACGCACACACACACACACACACACACACACACACACATATATATATATATATATATATATATATATATATATATATATATATATAGAACTGCCGACTGTCATCACGACGGTTCTAGGTTCGATCCTCGGCTTGGGATAGGTGTTAGTCTAGCGGCACTGATGAGTTGTGAAACAACGAAACAGGTCTGTATGTCGATGACTAAAAATATATTTTATAAAGCCCCCCCCCTCTTGGGTAGAGCACTATCGTAAATTATCTTACTCGCTACTTAATTTAGCTGAAAAAAATGCGAAGCTCGCGGTTTGTTTACAAACAAACGTTTGAGCCCTCTACGAGTGGCGGACGGATGTTTATTTAAATAGACATTCGGACAGATTAATTTCGGCCACCGATTCCGTAGTCAGTGGGTAGAACTGCCGACTGTCATCACGACGGTTCTAGGTTCAATCCTCGGCTTGGGATAGGTGTTAGTCTAGCGGCACTGATGAGTTGTGAAACAACGAAACAGGTCTGTATGTCGATGACTAAAAATATATTTTATATATATATATATATATATATATATATATATATATATACTAGTCAAATTATATGCCCTTTGATGCGAGTATAGATTTTGTTTGCACAATGTTAATTAGCTTTTCAGAAGAATGCATTATGTTTTTTTAAAATTATTTAATAAACAATTTCGTAAAATACCATATAGAGGGTGGTCGCTAGAAAACTGGAAAATTGAAAGGCCAGCTTAGATCATGAATAAAATGCGTGATTGCTATTTTTTGATTAGTGTTGTGTGAGTGTTGTAAACATAAATCGTTGTTGGACGTTACAGTGACGTTCACGGACGACATTTTGAGTATCTATCAGTATAATATAACATTTGTCTTTGAAAAACTTTATGAAAAGTATTCTTTGTAAAAAGAAATCGTTGTTTGACAAATTTACCGCTTTTCTACCGACCACCCTGTATATAAAAAAAAACTTGAAATTTTATTATTAAATATAAATATTAAAACAATTCTAGAATTAAAACTCAGTAATATATAGAAATAAATATTTAAATAGATTTTCTTTAATGTAATATGTAAAATAGGTTGCTTGAAAATTTGTAATTCCTTTGAATACGTAGAATATACAGAGTTGATCAAACTAAGGAGCATAATGTACATGAAAAATATCCGTTTACTGAATTAACATTACATTGAGAAATAGAACACTTTTTTGTATATACAGGGTGACCCCAAAGGAACGGGCCCCAACTCTTATTAGGCCCCATTTCTTAGTGTTTTGCCCGAATGAAATGAACTTGTGTCATATTCAAAACATCACATCAAAACATTAGGGTCTTTGGCCTTTTTTTTCTCCGTTTACTATAAAATGCTCAGAAAAAATATTGAATGTCCTCTGTTTTTTTTTTGGGGGGGGTCATCCTGTATTAATTGAATCGTGAAGAAAAGAAAATACATCAATACCACTTTATTATAATCTGTAATTGATTATAATAAAGTGGTATTGATGTATTTTCTTTTCTTCGCGATTCAATTAATACAGGATGACCCCCCCCAAAAAAAAACAGAGGACATTCAATATTTTTTCTGAGCATTTTAAAGCATTGTATTAAAGACGTACCGTAATTTTTATGAAAATATGAATCTTAAACCTGATCATATATTCATTTAAAATTTCAGTTTCTTAAAAAGCAATTCAAAACTCTGTGTGTGTATTATTATTATAATCAATTACAAATTATAAAGCAACTCGCTATCACGTTGCATAAGTGATATTCTCGAAATGAGAGTAGTTGTCTGTTTTATAAGGCTCAACATTAACCTTTTTTTTTTCAATAAAATTGCTATGCATTGTTATTACTACACAATCTGTTGTTTTGCGTGGATAAAATGATCTCAAAATCATGATTTAACAACCAACTAAAACTTTTAGAAGATAGCAAAGCATTTTAGAAATTTCAAATAAATTCAATAACGTTTTAGCATGTAACACGTGATCGTCCTTCGCATGGGATTCCTTTGTCACGTAAGTCAATCTTCGGTCCCGGATCCAAATGTGATCCTGTGGAGCGATCCCTCGCAAGGTAACTTAGTGTGACAGGACCCGTTAATTGATTTGGTTGGTCTTAACTACGCGTTGATATGTCGCCTCTTCGTCGATCTGTCGTGCTAGAATGAAATCAATTTCATGCATACAAAAGAAAGACAAACTCAATTCGCACATTCTACTGATTAAATTCACGATATATATACATACTTATATACAATTGTCCGTAGTTCAATGTTGATTTTGACGGACTCCACTAAGGTACAAAAATAAGAATAGATTAATTTCTCTCTCGGTCTGGCGGTGAAATGATGCGGAGAAAGAGAGGGGGTGACGACCCTTCGATTGTGCTTGATTCTCTCCAAGCCTCAGCTCGATTCTCCAGCTCAATCTGCCTCAATCTGCCGTCTCGACGCTGTGGACCTGTTCATATAGTGCGGTGAGGTGCGGACCGGGGCCGCTCCTAGACCAATCGCGTCTAGTTCTGTTACCCCTAGAGGAGGATCTATCTTCCCGGTTTCACCTGCGATTACGCCAGTCTTCTAAGGCCCCGAAAAGTCAATCCTGTGTCCTCGTGCATCGGCTAACTGCACTCAAAGGAAACTGAGTCATCACTCGTTGGCATCAAAAACAAAACTATGTTTTCGTTACGTCTCTCAAAGTGACATTAAGTTGTCGCTTTCATAAAACAATGAAATTTATAATCCAATTTTCCTCTCAACAGGGTGGTTTCCGTCGCCCTGGCACACAACAATACTTAAAGAATAAAACAACTATATCTGTCCGGCATTCTCCAGTGTTTCGGGAGTCTCAGCCTCCCCCAATGGGGAAGCCAATCGTACGCGTGGACAGTCACGTTACATTCCGCCTCTCTTTGACTTTTCTGTTCCGACAACATCTAACCGCACTCCATACCAGCTGCTTGCATCGGCCGTTTTTTTTTCATTATTCGTTCACCTGTTAAAAAAACAAAACTATATAGTTGGAACTCGAGTTCAACAACAACCACCTATAGGCCATGGTTTTCTTCTGGGTTCTAAAAGTTTAAGATTGTCAAAGTCTCATTATTCTTTTTTCAAGATTATAAAAAATCATATAGTCTTTTTTTTTACACAATTATAAAAATTACTCGATTTTTTTCACGAACTTATTCGCAAAAGTCACCCGTTTTTAAATTTCCTTCAAACAATTATAAAAGTAACTCAGTTATTTTTCCATCAGAAATTATAAAAGTCACATATTTTTTTTTTTTTGATAAATTATGAATTATTTTTTCAATCAACTTCTAAATGCTACTTATGCTTCTTTTTTCAAAAAAAAATAACGGTATCTTATTCTTAAGAATCATCACAATCTCGATAGTCTAATGCCCATACTCTTGGTAACTAGTACCCGCTCTTTATAAGACTAGACCACTTCCTTCTCACCTTAACTGGTCACGACCAGGATTCTCCTTGGCAGTTCACGGGCCAATTTTCTGCAAGAAATCAACGAAAATAGAGAACGAGAAAAAACAAAACAAAGCAAGGTCGCTCTCATTGATTCTGCATCTCGGTTTCCGGGGCAAGTTCAACACGTATGCTGCCTTTCTCTGGTTGATCTTCAGAATTGGGTTTTCCTTAGGCGGGATCATCTTGGCTGCAGGTGGGTTTGGACCGGAGTTACCTCCGTCATCAGCGTAAACAGCCTCGAGGTGCTTCTCGCTGTCTCTCATCCTCACTCGCCCTCTTCCACACCACACCACTGCTGCCAATATCATACTCATCATTACTAGTGTGCTTATTCCCGTTCGATGAAACTTCCAATCAGGTCAGTAATTCTCTCAAATCGGACAGAGGTTAATGAGGTTGTTTAGTTTGGCGTTTGCCCACTTTACATCGGGCGCTCCTAACAAATACCCTATACCCTTCTCATTGGGCCTCACATCCCTTGTCCAGTTCTATCATAGTTAAAGGTGGATGCACCTTTATTCTTCCAGCGGTTGTGTTACCACACACTATGGACAATTCCAATCTCTGTTGGGTAGATATCAACCAGGTGCCCTCCTCCACTCTTACAGCCAAGGGCAATAGTTCCTCGCTTGCCACTTCAACATTGCAGATGCGATCTATCACTCCCTCGTCCCTCCTGAAATAATTTGAACACACTCAGCTCATGATCTGCCGTCACATATATCGGGCTTTAGGACCGACAGATTCCAAGGCCATTAACTCAACACTCTCCCTCTTCCCGCCGGGTCAGTAACATAAATTTATCCCTCGCCATATTAAACGCTAAGTATTCAGTCTCTACCCGGTAACTGGTAACCAGCCCCAATCTGTGCGTATCCAATGGATACGGCACAGGTGGAGTGATGGCCTGATAAACCTCATATCGATCGCCCCGATCTCAGAGGGGCACACACACAAACACCAATATTCTTCCAGCTTCCGGTTTGCGGCTGCGCACTACATCTGAGGGTGTTATAATGTTCCCACAATCCTTTTTCTGGGCTCACCTTGAGTTGCAGACACGACGGTAGCTTCTGTCTTATATCCTCTAACACTCTTCGCAGCTGATCGGGGTTGATTGCATAGGGGGACAAATACCCCAACGCCAGGTCGACCAGAGTCTGCTCGGTTCGCGATAATCGGCGCAATATATGCATCAAATGTAAGTTTTGCTGTAGGATAGCCCCCCCCCCCTCAAGACTGTCTCGATCCTCTTTCAGTTGACTAACGATATCATATCTTCCCTATTCTCTCGCATCTCTACCCTGATAATCGATAATCCTTCCTTCGTAACCTGTACCTATGTCTTCTGCCCCCTTTCTAGTTCTTCTGTTCACGACTTTACTAAGCCGAAGTGTTCCTCGGTGGCCATCCCGAATAACGCCTCTAATGCCTTACCTTTTATGGGAATAACCGCACTTTTGAATCTGGGCTCCAAATATCTAAATCTCTGGAAGTGATATCATTGGTCAGCCCACTGGTGTCGTAATATTCGCAACTCGTCTTCCAAAGGATTCAATATACGGATATATTGTTCTACTTGCTCATACGTACAAACTAATTGTTTTCTCACTTCATCAAACTTATCGATCCCCTTACGATGCTCGTCAATTAATTCTCCATAAGGCTGCAAGTCATTCACTAGCGTCACCAACCGATTTGACTGCGTTATCATTACCTCAGTGATTTTCTTGAAGATAGCACCGTTCCTCACTGTCAGCACGGTAGACGTCCACACCAACTCAAACAGGAGCATCACCTTGATCCCTTCCATCCCTGCAACGACACGAAAAAATCACTCGGTTAGTGACCAATGATTCTTCTATCTACTAGGTCATTCATTCCCGTAACTACCTCTTATAATTAATACCACCCGTAATTTTAGGTTCAAGTTCCCCCACGAGCGTCAACAGAGTGACCGAGAACCAGGGACGCTACCTCAGTAATCAGGTGAATCACGACTGGGCCCTTAGTCGAAAAACACCCACCATATTGTGCGGCGGCGCGATCCGACCCCACAGTCCACCCTGAAGATTAACTCGCAGATGAGAAAAAAGAAGAAATAATTGTTTGTTATTAGCCTCTCAAACCGTCGTTCCAAAATGCTTCAAATTTATTTTTTTTATATTTTAATCCACAATCTTGATGTAAAACTTAATAAATAGACGCTTTAAAATGAATGAATAGAATTCTCTGTTTTTTTCTTTACTTATTTTCGGTTTGAGGCTTTCAGTATTTCCAATATCGAAGTCGTTACATTCTCATTAACTCATTTTCCAACTTACCCTCGGATACATTCCACTTCTCATTACACGAAGGAGATGTCCTTCCAGACCGAGAAAATTTTGTCTTTCTTTATAAAAATTAATTTAATCCTCCCAAAGTAATACTCTTAGTCTCGGATAATTCAACTAGATCAGAGTTCAACAACTGCTCTCGCTCAACGAAAGAGGATATTCTTCTAAACTGAGGAAGTTGTTTTTCTTCTCAAACAATTAATTTAATTTTTTCGAAAATACTGCTCAGTCAACACTTCTACTTTCACACAAACTTTCAATTTAAATGCGCTAAGAATTCCTCCTTAAAAATTAAGGCAAATTTTACCGGTAGTCAACTCATTTTGTCTTTAACATTTATTAAAAATTAGCGTAGCATTTATGGCATTATAATTAAGCATTTCCCTTGTGGAAAATCATTAAAAACTCACGTCACATTTTAAGCATTACCATAGAATAAAAGGAGAACTTATTCTATCGTAATGCTTAAAATGTGACGTGAGTTTTTAATGATTTTCCACAAGAGAAATGCTCAATTATAATGCCATAAATGCTAACCGCACTCCATACCAGCTGCTTGCATCGGCCGTTTTTTTTCATTATTCGTTCACCTGTTAAAAAAACAAAACTATATAGTTGGAACTCGAGTTCAACAACAACCACCTATAGGTCATGGTTTTCTTCTGGGTTCTAAAAGTTTAAGATTGTCAAAGTCTCATTATTCTTTTTTCAAGATTATAAAAAATCATATAGTCTTTTTTTTACACAATTATAAAAATTACTCGATTTTTTTCACGAACTTATTCGCAAAAGTCACCCGTTTTTTAATTTCCTTCAAACAATTATAAAAGTTACTCAGTTATTTTTCCATCAGAAATTATAAAAGTAACATATTTTTTTTTTCGATAAATTATGAATTATTTTTTCAATCAACTTCTAAATGCTACTTATGCTTCTTTTTTCAAAAAAAAATAACGGTATCTTATTCTTAAGAATCATCACAATCTCGATAGTCTAATGCCCATACTCTTGGTAACTAGTACCCGCTCTTTATAAGACTAGACCACTTCCTTCTCACCTTAACTGGTCACGACCAGGATTCTCCTTGGCAGTTCACGAAGAAACTATAAAAAATCTAGAATTACATTTCACACATAACGTTCGCAACTGATTATCTTAAAAATCATTAAATATCACGCAACTTTATGATTAAAAAAATCATTTAAATCATTCTACAAGTAATTTCGTTCTTTAAACTTGGCATAAAATATTTCCCATTTCTACACACAATTGTGCCTTGCCACCTAAACTTTCGTACTTTAAAAGAGGGAAGGGAACAGCAAGAGAGGGATATATATATATATATATATATATATATATATAGAGAGAGAGAGAGGAAGAGAGAGAGAGAGAGAGAGAGAGAAGCAGGTACCATTGCTCCACCACAGCTCCAACCTCAGAAACACCTAGACCAATCGCGTTTAGTTACCTCGCCTAATGGGAGGGCCTATCTTCCTGGTTGCACCTGCGATTATTACAGTGGTCTCAGGCTCCTAAAGGTCAATCCTGTGACCTCGTTGATCGGATAACTGCACTCAAAGGCCGAACAACCCTCACTCGTTGACATCGAAAGCAAAATTATGTTTTCGTTACGTCTCTCAAAGTGACATTAAGTTGTCGCTTTCATAAAACAATGGAATTTATAATCCAATCTTCCTCTCAGCAGGGTGGTTGCCGTCGCACAGGCACACAACGATACTTAAAGAATAAAACAACTATATCTACCCGGCATTCTCCAGTTTTTTGGGAGTCTCAACCTCCCACCAATGGGGAGTTCCCTCCTGCAACAGTCACCTCACAGGCTATTGTCCACATTTTTATGACAATAGCCTTTTTAATGTAGACTTACCCTGAATAAATAGCATATACAGATCTGATAGAATAAAAGTTTATAAAAATTAAACGTGAGGTTTCCTGATTCCGTTTACACCAAACGAATTCATTCGCAAAGTCAGGTTTAAAAATAAGAAACAGGAAAAAGAAGAAAGCGATGGTGTGATTCGGGAAGCAATTTATTTTCTTCACCTATGAACCCAAAATTAAGAATTTTAATGTATAGATTTAAATCCTTTAGCTTTTTTCATAAAAGCAAATCCTTTGCTATTTGAAAATCCTTGTTATTTCTCGCGAATCTCATATGATATATCAAACAAAAGCTTTTTTTTTATATGTATGAATTATTTCTCCATTTCTTAGTTTTTGCTTGGAGACAACTGCATTGTGAAACAGTTCCAATTCATATCTGATTGCGTTGGTCACCGATTTTTTTCTATGGGTGGATGTGTATTGCCGGTACTTTCAGTTGGATCATTCTGGCATGTAAATGTTAGGTAAAACTAAAGGGCCATGGTGATTTTTATAGTATTTTATATTTTAGGGTAAGTAGGGTCAAAAATTGTACAGGGATAAGTGTAATCCAATTTTCCCTCGTGGTGTATTGTAAAAAAAATTTATTCAGAAAATGAAAACATATAAATAAACGAAAATTCATCTACGTTTATCACACTTTTATATTTTAAAAACGTTAGTTGTGGTTTTAATTTCAGTATTACATTATAATACACCTATTTAACGGTGTCCTTATTAATACAGGAATACATATTTTATCTTATATATCATTATTTAATTTAATCACATATATTAATATACCAAGATCTTATTTATGAGTACATATTTCAATATTTACCTAGCGAATTCTCGCTAGAATGAAACGGGGAATATTCTGTGTAGCTTAATTGCCATATATAACTTGTTATTATATATATATATATATATATTTAATTTCATATAGATATGGATATATATATATATATATATACACGTATGTATACGTATTAAATCTCCAGAGTAAAGTCCCAAACAAGCCATACTTACAGATGGTAGCAAGATATACCTTCATTCATTGTTATGCCCTCCTGCTATATTAGTTTACACCGTTATCAACTATTCATGGGTTGATTAATTACACGCGTCCACGATTATTTCATTTTCTCAGTTCCTTTTATGTTCAGTAACATAATACGCATTCGATATGTAAACAATGAACGCTCCCTTTTGTTTCGTTTTTTATTTTTTTTTTTCTAACAATTGGATTTGAGTGATCAGATACATTTCGCAGTGTACAAGATGGCATTTTCGAACACATTCCGAATGATTTTACTAAAGTTCAATATCACTTTCTTTTTTCCTCGTTTCGATGAAAACGTTGACACCCCTGCTTACCACACATACGCCACATGCTTTATGACTGCCCACTGAGAATAATGAACCGTTTTATTAGTTTCTTGAAAGAACAAGCTATAAAGCTATTTATTTCAACTAGCTTCATTAATTTTCCCATTGACAGGATTTGTTGTTTCTTTAACGCTCGTAATAAATAATGAGGTTTCTTTTCTCATTAGTCGCTAGCCAGTTTTGCTCACATTTCATTTAATTACAACACTATTTTTTCTTTAATTATTTTACGCTTGTTGTAAAGTGTGTTTACATGAATACCACTCCAACAATTTCAGCGTCTGTTTTTCTCTGTCAATTATTTAAGTTGAAACGATTTTCCGTAAACTTTCTTAGTCATATCGCAACACAGGCATAAATATTGTTTTTTTTTTTTCGAATAACAAACATAATAATCACGTTTCATATTATTCTTTCTCGTGGGGAGTTAAGTATTAAATACCCAGTCGTTGATGAAAAACATTTCTGTGTGACTTTTACGAAACTTGCAGTTATATCTTACAAATGATAAACATTAATCAAAAGTGACTTTCCCAGGGGATTTATTGTAAAGAAAAACTACAGTTGACATAAGCTTAAAAAAACCCGTAAAAGTTAATTATAACATTTTGTTTCGTATAACGTACACACTAACAATATTTCCTTTAAAATTATAATCGCTTTAAAAATATTGTCTTTTATAAAGAATGTTGGTAAAAAAGCATATTCGCACGATTGTTTTTAGTTCAAATCAAACTAGGCTGAAAAGCTACTGAAATAACTCGCGATATCAATGAAACGTTTAGCCAAGGAACCAATATGATACGCACACCACAATGATGGTTTCGTGGAGGTGACGAAAGTCTTGAAGATGAGGAGCAAAATGGTAGGCTATCGTTTGGTGACAGCGATCAATTAAGAGCTTTAGTCAATTCTCGCACAACTGCTCGAGAACTTACTTCTGAATTTGACATATACGATGATTTCCAACCACATGAGAGAGATAAGAAAAATAAAGAACTTGATAAATAGATGCCTCACGAATTAAACGACAACCATTATGATGTGTCATCTTTCCATTCTGTTGCTAAATAAGAACCATCCGTTTCTTATCTAGGTTGTGACTTGCGATGAAAAAGTGGGGTTATTACGACATCAGGCGACACTCAGCTCAGTGTTTAGCCACCGACAAAAATCCACGACACTTCTCAAGCCAAAGTTACATAAAAAAGTCATACTGACTGTTTGGTTGTTTGCAACCGGTTTCATCCATTACAGTACTTGGAAATCAAGCGAAACAATTACGATGGATAAGTACTATTAACAAATTTATTAAATGCATTAGAAACCCCGACAAGCCCCCAGCATTAGTCACCAGAAAAGGCCAAATTCTGATGGTATTTAATTCGATCAATAACTTTCTCTTGAGAGAGCTATGTTAATTTGAATTTAAAAATTAAAAACCATAAGACCTTTCTTGTCAACCTTTCGATTATAATGTACTTTGTTGAAAATTTGTAATATTTGATATTTTACGAACACTGAATTTTTACGAGAACTCCATTTTATATATCAATTCAACTACATATGAATAAATATAGAAAAATTCATAAAAATCTGACTATTAGTTGATTTTTACAATTTTTATTCACATATGTATATGTCTACCTTTAAGTCTGAGGGCAATTCTTCATGAAATATTATAGACAACGAAATTAAAATAGTTTTTGCATTTTAAATATTATTCATGAGACTTACACTTTTCTTCTAAGAATTTGGACAGTGCTTACTGCTCTTTGAACGAAAAACTCCAGACTGACAGTTTCATATTTCACCAGGAAGAAAAGTAATTCGAGACGAAATAGGAATTATACTTTCTGACAAAAGCTTTGAAATAAAATAGAAAATTTATATAAACTTCTTCCAGGTCACATGTTCCTCAGATTAGAATAATTCCTCAATCATGCAAAAAATCCAGAAAGATTGGTTTTAACATTTTCCAATAATTCTTCATAAATATTAAAATGTTCTTTCGTGATATGGTAGAACGGAATATTTTCAGTTTTGTACTTTCATGCTGGGATATCATCGGTCTATTTTATTTTTAACCATTTGCAATATACGAGGTAATTTCAAAATGTTTCCAAATTATTTTGTACAGGTATTTAAGCTTGTCGTATGACGTGAAAATTCCATATGTTATTGCTATACATCTCATGAAATGACTGACCGATTTTCATTATTTCCGATTCAACTGAGCAGCTACAACAGAAATTTGAATACCCCCTACTGAATCCTGATTGTAACAGCTGGCGATTTTCAAAAGTTCAGCATAGACGTCAGGAGACCTTAAGAGAACTATATGCAATGAAATTCTGTTTTAAACGTGAAAAAATGACACAGAAACGTATGTAATGCTTCAGACTGCTTTTGAACCCTCTTGCATGAAGCTGACACAAGTTTGCTAGTTGCATAAGAGATTCAGGGAGGGTAGAGAATCTGTTAGGGGTTATGAGAGGTATGATTGGAGTAAGGAAGTCAGAACACCGGAGTTGATTGGCCAAATAACGGTTTTCATGGATAAAGACGGTCGTGTGCCTATAGAAACAATAAGTGCACAGTTTGATACCAATGTGGGAACTGTAAACACAATTATTCACGAGGAACTGAAGATGCAGAAGATTTGCACGAAGTTTGTCCCAAGGGTGCTCAGAGAATATCATAGAGAAAAACGTTCTGATAGCAGCAGAGAGATGGTCGAGCTGACCAATTCAGATACTGTAGGTTTTATGCTTTGTTGACCCGTGACGAAAGCTGGATCGACTGCTATGACCCAGAAAAATAGAGAGTTCTGGGTGATAACATGCTGGCTCTCCCAAACCCAGGAAGAGCAGATAGGGCACATCCACCCAGAAACTTATGATGATCATTTTGTAAAAGCACAGGCACGATATGCATGCACTGGGTTTTCACTGGAGAGACAGTCAAAAGGGAATACTATGTTAAGGGAGTTGTGGAAAAGATTCTGTCAGAAGACGCCAGCACTCTTCAAATCGGATCAGTGGCATTTCCATCATAACAATGCACCGGTCCATAACTCCATTCTTATCGCAGACTATTAACCAAGATGAGCATCACGGTAATTCCTCATGTTCACTGTAGTCCAGACCTAGCTTCCGTTGACTTTTGGTTACTCCGTAAGCTTAAGGAAAATCTTAGAGGTTTTCGCTATGATACAATTGAGAAGATGAAAGAGGCTGCGACCTGAGCCATTGACACACTCCCACAACAGGACTTCAATGAAGCTTTCCAGAATTTGTTTTAAAAATATAACAATTGCATTGCAGCCGGAGGATAATACTTTAAGTAGAGACAAGAGTTTAATGAGTGTACTATCAATAAAAGTGTCCATAGAATAAAGTCTTGAAACTTATTAAATACAAACATTGTACACTAGGTATATTCCATTTAAAAAAAAATACCCCAGTCTAAGAGTATTACTCACTCAGAAACAACTCCTGAAATAATAGTATTAACTATTTCCAATAATTCTTCATAAATATTTAGTCATTCTTTTATGGTATTGTTTTACGGAATATTCTAATTTTAGTACTAGAAATTCTGATTTTATACGGTTAATTTGATGCTGACATATCATCATAATATTTTATTTTTAACTATTTCCAATATACAGCAACGTATTATTTGATTATTTTTACTTAATTTTTGTTGCAGTTTTTTTTTACATTTTAGCTTACATAGCGCTTCATAAAACAAAAGAATTACAATTTATACTAAGTTACAAAACTAACATACGAAATACATTTTCTTTGCCACTGTTCTTTAATAACTTGAATACATTTATTCTCAGCATTTCCAGTTCACATATACATGCAAACACAAAACGAAATTCTAGGTGAATTTCACCTTGGTAAAGGGTGCAAAAGTACATGCAAACAAAAGACTTAATATTTCAGCCAGTTAGCATCTTTTTTATATCTAATCAGCCAACGTCGAGTATGTCGATTTTTTGTTGAATTTACATAATATTGACAATAATACATATAGTCTAGGATTCGAATCCTAAAACAGTCTAGCTACGCTGACGAGAGGTAGTACCTCGAACACGTGTTCGTAGATTACTCATTTATAAGTAAAATAATAAATAAATAATATTTGTTTATTTGTTTACGAAAAGAAATTGTGTGCAAAAAAATACGGACGGTTTTCTAAGAAAATATATTTTCCATGATCTCCGAAGTTAAAGATGCTGTTCACCGAAACTTAACAAAAAATTGATATAATAATAAAAAGGGATGAAAATAGAACTTTGTGACGTAACGATTATAGCTCTCAACCATAATACATATGGTCTGAGTTTCGAACCTTAGAACAGTCAAGATACGTTCTACGTATCCGTAGATTACTGATATATATATATATATATATATATATATATATATATATACAGAGAGAGAGAGAGAGAGAGAGAGAGAGAGAGAGAGAGAGAGAAAGTGATAGAGGAAAACAATAAGAATGAAAAATGAAATCACAAAAACTATATATTGGTAAATATAGAATGGTGAATATAGAATGAACCATTCTCTCTATATATTTTTTTGTGTATACATACGACATGTATGTACATACACATACGACAATATAAAGACCTGTAAAAAATGATTCGGAAACATTTTGAAATTGCTACGTATATTGCACCCGGCCTCCGAAGTTCTCTTTCAGCTAATCTTAGGATAGGTTTGAAATGTGATAACTTGCTCCGTCCTCCTGGAACCAGAGCTTGCTCATGAGCGACGGGTAGATGATCTGGAGCTCACTTTTGAAGATTTTGAGGACCTCGACATACCACTCCTTGGTGACTGTCACTGCTGCGCTAGATTCTTCGATGAAGATTGGTCCGATGATGCCTCTGGCCGAGATTGCAGCCTACACCGTGCATTTAGGATAGTGCAGGGGCTTGTTGGCTACTTCATTGGGTCTGGTGGACCTCCAGAAGACACTTGTCTTGGAGTTCGCCTTTCCATCAAGATAGAAGTGGGCTTCATCTGAGGTGCAAAGGAGGTTAAGTAAACTTGGTGTCTCCTCGATCTTTTCGAGCATCTAGACTGCCATAGCCCTCCTCTGCTTCTTGTCTGAGGCTGTAAGGGTATGCAGCGTCTGTATTCTGTATGGGTAAGCCCTGATATCGTTCACCATCACTCTCCTGCAAGTCTCAGGGGATATATCGAGGGACTGACTTCGCTTACGCACAGAGCTTTTCGGACTCTGCTGGAGAGACTCTCTCACTCTTTCGACCAGCTCGGCTGTTCACTTCTTAGGACGTCCCGAGTGGCTTGGGCGGTTATCTCTGGAAGCGTTAAGGTTCTCCACGATCCTATACTTCTCGAAGTGGTCCACCCAGTTCTGAATTCTGCTTTTGGATGGAGCCTTTGCACATTCGAACTGACGAATGAAACTGTCCTGGATTTTCTTAAACGAGCCTGTCTTGTTGTAAAATTTAACAAAGTGTATTCTTTGTCCCAGCTCCCACTTATATATATATATAAAATAAAAATGGAAATTCAATTAACTTTCTTGAAGTTAGATATTTGGATTTTACCGTCACCGGATTATTTATCTTCCACCAGACTATTCATTCATGTGTAATCATCCTTTTCTTCACCATATTCCCTCGGCTTCACTTTTTTTGTTTTCAAGTAAGATCTTTGACTTACTTATTGTTTCATCAAATACTTTTGCATGCAAAATCCGATCCCGCATTTTGCTAATTCCAACCCTCTGATGAGAAGGAAATTATTTCTTCGAAACTCCGCGGATTAAGGACTATCCACTTATCTAGTGTTTCCTTTTCAGATTAAATATGTTTATAACTCATTTCAAAGTGTTTTTAACATGTTTTATTAACTGTTTGCTAATATATATATATATATATATATGTGTGTATATATATATATGTGTGCGTGTGTGTGTGTGTGTAATATAAAGCTGAACGTCTGTGTGTGTGTCTGGCCACGAATGGTTGACTATTATAGAAAACTGATCACATATAATGATAGAAGATGTATCGAGACACAGTAATGGGTATTTTTGATCTGGCATAATGATGATTCATTAAAATTTTGGGGTCTGCGTGCGCGCCTGGTCCACAAAGTATGGAAATAAGAAAATAAAAAAAAAACGTTTACAAGTGTTTTTGATATAGATGTACATAATAATACTTTGATAAGTATCTTTTAACTTAAATAGGGATGGTACAATAAAATTGTGGGGTCTGCGTTCGCGCCTGGCCTCCATAGCATGGAAATAAAGACTTTTCATATCTATCTGCGTAAATATACTTTGATAATTATGTTTCAGTTTGAAGAAATATGGTATAATAAAATTATGGGGGGATCGTTCGCGCCTGGCCTCCATAGAATAGAAATATGTCACAAAGTTTTACAATTTTTTTTTAATATAGGTCCACAGAATATTGTGATAAGTATTTCACTGTAAACAGGTATGATATAATAAATTATGGGGTTTATCCATTTTATTTTTACTTTCATAATATTTTGCTTTGGTTTTGATACCCCCAAATTCGAAGCTATCTCTTTACAACCCTTCCTTTTCATAACCTATCATACTTTCATAAATCAGAGTCCATTTTCTGTAGGCTTTTTTAAACCCAGTCAACGACGGGTACTTTTGCTAGTATATATATATATATATATATATATATATATATATATATATATATATATATATATATATATATATATATATATACAGTGATGATCATATTTATTGGCACGGTAAAATAAAAGTTAAATTTTGTCTAATAAATTCTAAAAAAGGGATTAAATTAAAGAAAATAAGAAAGTATATTATGTATTTTTAACTGGCGTTTCCGATGCAGCAATCGGATTTTAGAAAAAATAAATAACAAAGGAACAACAAACATAATTGCAAAAAACCCTTGTTCAAAATTATTGGCACGATTTATTTAATAATCAATTGTATAGCCTTTGGCCTTGATTACCTTCCTCAGTCGCTTTTCATAGTTTACAACCAAGTTGTTGCACTCTTCAGTAGTAATTTTAGCCCACTCTTCCTGACAATAATCCTCCAATTGAATAAGATTCTTAGGCTTCCTTTGCATTACCCTCAATTTTAATGTTCTCCATAAATTTTCAATTGGATTAAGGTCTGGGCTTTGTGATGGCCACTCCAAAACATTAATATGATTGTCCTCAAGCCATTTCTTAGTCAGTTTAGCCGAATACTTTGGGTCATTATCTTGCATGAACCACCAACGACGACCAAGTGAGAGCTCTTTAGCAGAGTCTTTCAGGTTTTCATCCAATATTTTAACATAATCTTCCTTTTTTATGCTACCTGTGACCTTAACAAGTCGCCCTGGTCCAGAGGCAGCAAAGGATCCCCAAAACATCAAACTGCCTCCACCGTGCTTCACTGTGAGTATGGTGTTCTTAGGCAGGAAAGCTTCGCCAGATTTTCTGTAAATATAAGACACTTTATTATGGCCAAATAACTCTATTTTTGTTTCGTCAGTCCATAGAACACGTTTCCAGAATGCAACATCTTTATCAATATGACGTTTTGCAAAGGCTAGCCTTGCTTTCAGGTGTATAGGCTTCAATAAGGGAGTCTTTCTCGGACGACATGCTTTTAAACCAGCCCTCTTCAAAACTCTACCAACTGTATGTCGAGATACATTCACTCCAGAGGTGCTCTGTTCATCAACAATCTCCCCAACAGAGATCCTTGGGTTTTGTTTTACTTGTCGAATAATTTTCCGTTCATCTCTTGGGGAAAGAATCCTTTTTCTCCCTCTACCCTCTAAACTCATAACGTGGCCTTGCGATTTGAACTTGTTTATTATGGCTCTAACAGTGGATTTGGGAAGGTTTAGCTTCTTTGAAATCTTATCATAGCCCTCCCCATTGGTATGGCATGCTACAACAAGCTTCCTGACGTCTTCGCTGTGTTCCTTAGTTTTAACCATGGCGATTGAAAATTATAATTTAGTCACTTATAATAGTTTAAATAAATCGCTATCTAAAAATTATCTGAAAAACTTATTCACTGAATTAGCGTTAAACAAGCATAATATGGCTATAAAAAAGTTCAGAAAGCACGTAAACCGGAAATTGATTGATATTATACTGATACTAAAAGAAAAACAAAGCCGTGCCAATAATTTTGAACAAGGGTTTTTTGCAATTATGTTTGTTGTTCCTTTGTTATTTATTTTTTCTAAAATCCGATTGCTGCATCGGAAAGGCCAGTTAAAAATACATAATATACTTTGTTATTTTCTTTAATTTAATCCTTTTTTTAGAATTTATTAGACAAAATTTAACTTTTATTTTACCGTGCCAATAAATATGATCATCACTGTATATATATATATATATATATATATATATATATATATATATATATATATATATATATATATATATATATATATATATATACGAGCTTATTTTTCTCATAAACCTAGATTTGTTAGAACATTTTTCATAGAATTAAACACATCTTTTGTATTTTTCCTCCGATTACATTTGGGGTTACTATGGCAATTATCTGTTTGCGCCATAAAATAACTGAAATATATCTGAACGTTTACAAATTGAATTAGTTTTTAAACATATTTTATTGGTTTCATAAAGTCTATGCAAAATTAAGCACATGCTACTTTAATGAAAATGTATTAAAGTATCTAAATAAACAATTTTTAGCATTATTAAGATATTTGAATTCGTTTCGATTTGTAAAAGCCATTTCCTGTTTTATAGTTGTATAAGCGTAGTCATATCAATAAAAATAATACCGTGCGAACAATATTCTATTACTGTATTTCATAATAAAAGTGTTATTTATTAAAGTGATACTTCAAAAAATATTTAAAAAAATTAAATCTCATTTTACAATTAAAAAATAAATGAAAACAACAATTGTGTTCGAAACAAAACACAATGAACGCTATTTAACATATTTTTTGTAGAAACGCTATGAATCATAAATTATTATGTGTTATCGGCTATATTATTTATATTATTTCTTTTTCAGTCGTTAAAGTCGAATTTGTAAGGTGTCATTTAATTCATCGGTGTTTGCATCTGTTACGTATTCAATTCTAGACTTCAATATATTAAAAAAAAATCTTCCCAAAAACATTGACACCAGCATTATATCTCCACATAAGATGCGACATAATGGTATCCTATATATATATATATATATATATATATATATATATATATATATATATATATATATATATATATATATATAGCCAGTAGAGTTTAGTTTCCTAGAAGTACATCCAATGAAACATGTGTCTACCAAAATAGTGCTCAATGAGTGAACAGAGCAGGTATACTAATTTTATTTATACAAACATTAATGGCTACATATGTGCATACATGTTTCTGTAATCACCAACGTTGGGGGATTAAGTCTTCAGGCCAAGCATTACCGTCGAAAGTGATATTTCAACCAAATACATTTTCCTATTTCGTTTATCAAGTTAGAATGCAACCTGGGTGGGAGTCATAAAAAACAAGACAAAAAAACTAAATTCTCAAGTACCTTATGCCATAAAAACAAAAGATAGGTTTGATGGGGGGAAAGGGAAATGAAAAAGATGTTTATTATCTTCAAAGACCTCACTTGTCCTCTCATCGTTTTTATGACTCCCACCCAGGTTGCATTCTAACTTGATAAACGAAATAGGAAAATGTATTTGGTTGAACTATCACTTTCGACGGTAATTCTTGGCCTGAAAACGTAATCCCCCAACGTGGGTGATTACAGAAAATGCACATATGTAGCCATTAATGTTTGTATAAATAAAATTAATATATATATATACATACATATATATATATATATATATATATATATATATATATATCGACGTATGAGCCTCTACCACAACAACAAAGTTGCTCGGAAATCCACACCGATGATTCTGTCTAGTGGCGAAGACTTTGTGTAAAACCAACAGCGATTTTTCGTATTACTGCTAACCTTTGTCGATGCAGATGACTGCCACAGGACAGAGTATACAGTAAACCGCAGGATTTTATAGCACAGTTTCCTTCTTCTAGATGCATGTTTTAACGAAGACTGGGGGGTGCATCTAACCTACTGTATTAATGCGCCCTCAGATACCAATCTGAAAATTTCTACGACTTGACGCGGTACATACAGCACCTAGTTTTCCTAAATGGTCACCCATCTTGTACTGGCCAGGCTCAATGTTGTTTAACTTCTGTGATCTAGCGATAATTGGTGTGTCAACTTGATTGTTCCGTATATATATATATATATATATATATATATATATATATATATATATATATATATATATATATATATATATGTTTACTGTTTGGGCAGAAAGTATTCCAACAAAGTGCTCGATTACAAAGAATAACTTTCTCGATATAAGAGATTAATATTTATTTATTTATTTAATAGCACAGAAGTTCAGAAAAACATTGGTACCGTCGATTTCATGTTGGGCTTGAAACCGACGGTACCAATTTTTTTCTTAACTTCTGTACTATTATATATATATATATATATATATATATTACGGTACAATCACAATTTTATATATTCATTATATATATATATATATATATATATATATATATATATATATATATATATATAAAGTGAAGGGAAAGGGGGCGACAGGTAATATCGATAGATAGATAGATAGATAGATAGAAGATTATTCTATATAAATTGCATACTCAATCAATGTGTCATGAATACTTTTATGTAAATATCTATATGTTTGACGATGAAATATGGGTTGACAAGCTCTTGTGAGTAAGCATAAAAACTAAGCCAAAGTGTGGAAGCGGCGTTCTACAGATTAAGTGATTTTCGGTTAGTCCAAGGTCATAGCTTGACATCCTCAATATTTTGGAAGCAAAAATGATATTTGCGGTGGGAAAAATATTATTTATGTGGGAAAAATATCAGTATTTTTTACTATCCATCATAACGTAAAAATACATTTCACCTCGATCGCAAAGAACTGTAATAAATGTCACGTGTCCTTGTTTGAAAGGCATTGTTCATAACTCTGATATTTGAAGTTTAAGAATAATTACCGAAAATGTTTTTAAAATGCGTTTATGGCACTGTAAGCGCTTGGTTATTTTGAACAATTCATTTTTAGGCTTATACAATAATTGCTACTACATAGTGACACGTAGTACCTCATAAGCACATCACACACAGATACAAATAAAAATGCAAAATAAGATTGCCGAATAATTGAATTTGAAAAATTTTAGCTGTTCATCATTATAAGTTTAATTTAAATTTGAATGTTGAAAATAGTAATGCACAAATATGAATGCCGCTTATGTTAAAACGCATTTTGATAGCTTTGAACATTTTTTAAATATACGAACTATGCATTAAAATTAAGTCTGGGGACGAGATTGAACTACTTTACAACAAATTAAAATCGTTTATTATAGAGAGACTGACCATTTGGATTTAAAAATGTATGCAAGAGAGCATACGTCTGCTTTTCTTAAACTACCAAATTATTTATTATAGAAACGAAAGACTTAGACATAAATATATATATAATGACCTGATTGGTTGAACAAAAACCCGTGCTAGGATAAAATCCTTGGTTAAATTAGTCAGCAGATTGAGAAATTAGACGCGTTCCCATTGACATGATAAATCTCACTGACGCGATGTTTCAACTTTATAAAATTTACATATAAATTGAGGGTCATTCCATAAATAAAAGCTCTTAATTTTACTTTAAATGGGGAAGAGTTAATATATATATATATATATATATATATATATATATATATATATATATATATATATATATTCTTTATTTTTCTTTATTTTGTACGGGACAAATTACTCCTCACTCCTCAATCCCTTTTCCTGCTACTTTGACCCCCCACTTGTCCGTATCCATTTCTTTTACGCACCCCTAATAATTAGTATTAACAGTATTTTCTTTATTATTATTGGTAGTAGTGGTGGTGATGTTGGAGGTAGTAGAAGTATTGTTACTACTACTTTTATTATTATCATTATTATTACTGCGTTGTTTTTAACGCTATTTCTATTGTTATTGTTATTGTTTTTATCATTATTATTATTATAATCATCATCATAATTGCTGCTATTATTATTATCCCCGTTATTATCCCCGTCATTGCTACCATAACCGCTACCATTATTACTATTAACATTAATTTTGAATTTACTTCTACCACAACTATTGGTAATATTATCTTTAATGTTTATTTTTAATGCTTATCTTTAAGTTTGTCTTTACTTCATCTTTATTTTTATCTTATATTTTACTTCTATTTTATTTTCAGCTTTATTATTACTACTATCATTATAATTATAATCTTCATTACTATTATCGTTCGTACTATTATAATTACCCTACTATTATTTGATATATTCTTACCACTCTCATATGTAGTAATGGTTTTCTTACTCCCCCACTTCGACATAAATAGGTATACTTAATCTTTTGAATCAAGTAAAACGCACTCATAGTCATTGCCACCCTAATCTCCGACCGCCCTCTTATGATCATATTCCCTATAGCATAACAGTAGAAACTTTTAAATATATTGCCGCATATTACCTTTCAGTTTACCCTCCCCCCAATTAGAAGCGACTTTATAGCCGCCATTTGCCGTTTAGGTGGCACCAATCAAAATCAAAATTACCCACTCCATAGAAAATAGACACCCCAAAAACCGTTAAAATAAATTACCACGCAGCAACAATACACCCCCTATTTAGCCATAATACATACCCCTGAATCTCAATACAATGTTAAAGACTATAAGCAATCTTATATATCATACATATCTGTAAGCTTCTCCTTATTTATTTAGATTTCAATAAAGCTTCCCCCAACATTCTATAATTCCTCTTAATCTCTTTCGTCCCTAATGAACCTTACGCTAGATGCCGCACCTTCCCCATGCTACCCAGCACCTTCTCTACTCTTCTGATGAGAGCATTAGGTTTCAAAATGCCCTTGCATAAAGAATCCCTTCTATCCCCCAAAATTTGACTGTATTCCATTATTAAATAAATTATCCATTCTATATCTACCAATATATAGTTTTGTGTCTTCATTTCATACTCTTGTTGTCCTACTATATATATATATATATATATATATATATACACGTACGTATTAACCACATTTTATTTATTTTCGTCCCCCCCTCTTTTCTCCATGTACATATATTTTACGGTAATTTAAATATGTCACTCATTTTCACCTTACTTTTAATTTCTTCCCCTATTCTCTATTTAAAAAAAAGATCTAAATGCCGTCGTTTGCCACTTACGAGGATAGCGAAAGACGTATAGGGTCCAAAAAAACTCTTTTCCTCGCAATATGTAAATTTTGTACCCTAAATAAACTTTCTATTATATATATATATATATATATATATATATATATATATATATATATATATATATACATGTGCGTGTGTGTGTGTTTAAATGCATGCTTATATGTATACATATAAACTATATGCATTTATTATACATAACTGTACGTCACTTCCGTCATTAAAAGTGAGTTAAATACGCCCCTTTTCTAGCTGCCTGATGAAAATGTGTTAAGTAGTTAGGAGAAGCGAAAAATCAAATAGCATATCAGACAATCATATCAAACCTTTCTTGTCTCCAGAAACATTTATATAATAAAGATATCAACAGTTATTGCAAGTTTTCTTTGAATTTTTTAAAATATGATAATAATAATCTAAAATAACATTTTGTTATATAATCGTATTATTTTACAGTATTGCATTAAGAGACATTGAGTGCGAAAACTGGTAACGTTTTTCTACGAGAGTATACCACCCTGGTTTTTTATAGTGATCAGAAAAGTCCGTCACAAGCGAATGAGTAAGTGCCCCTATAATAATTAATAATAAATGTTTTCTGCCATTTAAACGAAGAGGGGGGCACTAATATTTTATAGTTAACTTAAAACTAACACTAGGGTTACTAGAAAATTAAACAATAGCAGTGTTTTGCTAAACACTGATAGAAATAAGCAAATACGGAATGATGTATAAGCAATTGTTTTTTTTAAGTAAAGAGTATACGCGAGATAAAAGAATTAAGATAGTAAATAAAAATGAATTCAGAATAAACTATTAGATTAAAAACGTAAACTTACATTGGAAAATGCTGAACATAATTCCTTAGGAATACTATGAAATTAAATGTCTACAATGCCGTAACCAAACACAATAATGATAGAAAATAAAAGTTGGTACCCAAATTCATTTGTATTGTTTGAGACGATTTAGAAAAAATCTATCGAAATCTGTAAGGTTAAACTTGTAGAGTTGTTTCTTGGTCAGGTAGTTTGGTTCTATGATACCGACTCTCTGAATGATTCCTTGTTAGTAGTTTTAGAACGCTATCTACATTGTTCGTTCGAGTACTTCATAGCAAGTCGATATTGTTGAGATGGAACCGTTGGATACTACATTTTAGTTTGAATACCTTATCGACAGTTATTATGACCGTAAGAACAGTTTTAGAAGAAAGACTCCAATAACAGGTTTAGGTTGGTTGGTTGGTTGTTTTTGTTTTCGGCATATCAACCCTTTTCGGGTTATTTAATGCCGAATCCAAAGATTTTGAAGAAAAATTGTTTTAACAGAGTATATTTGTTGTTTTCACGTCCGTTTCTATTTAACCCATAGTTGGAACCCTAACAGGTACTACCACTCCGGGTCAGAGTGGACCTGGGAGCAATGGTAATTAAAGGGTGGCTCCACATTCCCCAAAGCTATATCCAGTGGATATAGTTTAAGGTCATATCCACTGGATATAGTTTAAGGTCATATCCACTGGATATAGTTTAAGGTCATATCCAGGACCCCCATTGTAGGACTTTTACCCTCTGCAGGTTGGCAGTCGGCGTATTCTAATGCCCCACCGACAGGGCCACAGGTTTAGGTAAAAAAAATATTGTACAAGGATATGAATACAACGAAAAAGGTGTCTACATTTTCCGATTGTTACTTAGACAGTCTGTAGTCTCACGATGGGCCGCAATAATTTTCCACGCGGGTGTACAAATCTGTTTTTTATAACGATCAGAAAAGTCAGTCACAACCGATTGAGTTAGTGTCCCTATAATAATTAATAATAAATTCTTTATTAAATATAATCAACACATGGGCGTTTAGACAGCTAATCCACTTGACCATCTATAAAAAAACTTAAACATCCAATGTAGCAGAAAGTACTGGGAACATCAACATAAAAGAACAGCTGGAGATGACTTATATAGCATATATTACGACCATGTAATCTCTACAGCCACCTACCTTAGAAAATGCTGCTATCAAACCTGACATAGATATGTAGAATAAGTCAGAGAGAGTGGCGACCTTTGTTGAAGTGAGTGTCCTTTATGATGGAGGTTTGAACAGAGCTGAAAGGGAGAAACAGACCAAGTATCAAGGTATCATGTATGCTATGGATAGAAACTGGAATCTTAGGCAGATATCAATTATACCAGTTATTATAGGTGCCATAGGGCTTATGAAGAAGAACCTGAAGTTCTACCTAACTTATATTCCTGGTGAACCAAGTGCAAAAGAGATCCAGACAATTATACTTAAGGGAGCAGCTAGGATACTAAAAAGAGCTCTCGGTTGTTTTCAATAAAAAGCAGGGGAATGTTGGCAGCTGGTTTAGCTGCCCTATCCCCAACATTACGATCTTTAAAGAAAGAAAATTAAAAAATTACTAATAGAAATTCTCTTCCGGCTTTTTAATCTACTTTCTCCGTCAACAGTGACGAATGCTTGTATGTACCCACCTGAAAAGATAACGAAATGTATGTGTGTGTGATATAATACTAATGTAACAGAGCGAGGATGTATACGAAATGGCGTCACTGTAAGGGGGGGGGGAACAATAAAAAGGAGAAAGAAAGAGCACTTTTAAGAGACGATCATGTGACACATGCCACAATTGTAACGAGAAATCACGCGTGGCGGAGAAATTAGAAAATAAATGTCGTTATTACAAAAATAAAAAAAATGTTCGAGGTATTGTTCGTCTTGGTCTCTTTTGCAACGTAGCCTGCATACAATGTGTCGATCCTGCGTGTAAATGTGTATGCTACTATGAATTATTATTAATTATTAGACTATTAGTAAAAGAGAGAAATAATGTTGTGACTTCACAGTCTCTAGAATCAGTGAAGAAAGATTTGAGTGATATTTAATTTGAACAAAAATTACAAGCAGCGGTGTACAGTTTGGCATATCTGTTCGCCACTTAATTTCTGATGGGTCTGTCTTATTCACTGGGTTGAAGTGTTTTCCCCCTTTGTTAGATTCTTTTATACTTGAAGATTAAGTGGAGTAGAAGATTTCATTTTTGGCTAGATAAATAACCTAGCCTGAGGACGCGATTGTAAGAATATACCTGCAACTTCGTATATTTAACTTGCTCATTTTAGAAGCATTTGTAGCCGATGTTTGTAAACGAATGTAATAGCCTTTTTTTTAGATATCATTTTGGGGTTGTGGCTTTTGGTTTTAGTTGGTTAATACATATATAGTTGTTTTTTTTTTCTATGTATTTTTGACTCAAAAGGTTCTAATACTATACTTACACTCTGAAACCGAATTGAACCATTGATTTGTTCAGTTATTAAATGAAAACGTATTATCTCGTTTCGTTTTTATTAATATCATGTCGAATTAAATTTATAATATTTATTAGTGTTTCATAAAAATTTGTTTGCTAATATTCATAACTTTATTGAATTAGAAGAACTAGCATAACTATAAAAACATAGAAACATAAGCTTTTCTTTTAATACAGGATGATTTCACTCGAACGACGAAGACATCGTAATATTCTATTTTAAGCTTTACTATTGGCCCGTACTCGTAGTTTGCTTGGATTACACTCATGAACACACTCAATCAATAACGCTGTTTTCCGTCTAACATTCTCGTTTTGCCTAAATAATGAGGTCAACTGAAAATTGAATTGGTAAGATAATTTAAAGTAAAATGAGTTTGAAATTGGAATTAAGCGCGTAGCCAGTTCTAGATTTAATCTACGATTGACTTTTGAAATTAAAAACAGAGTTCTTTAAAGAAAACGCAAGACGCAGATTTTCGCAGAATTTGGTTTAATTATCAGTTTTAAATATGTTTAACTAATTATCTAATTTACTTTAAATTGATTAAAGGGAAAGAAACCCAGTGTGAAGATTCAATGGGGGAAAAACTAATTACCCTGCATCACGGATGAACCTTGAATATCTAATTAACTGTTGTAGCTGCCGAATCTTGATTAAAAATATCTGGATAAGTGACCAGCCATGCAAAGTTGCAAGCTGAAAATAAAGAAAACTATTCTAATGTTAAGAATATTTTATAAAATCATGAGTCCAAATATTAGCACATATCAAGTAAGTAAATCTATCTTTGTATTGGACAATGTTATTAGATCCCTACAAAAGCGTGTAAGTAACTAGAAGATATACGGCATTGAAGTCCAGGTCCCAATCAATTTTTGGTGCAAAAAAAAATCTTAAGAAAATGATTATGTGACGTCAAAAGCTTGTTCAAAAATAGAAATAAGAATATAGTAATTTTCGTAATATCGGTATCATCCATACGCTTATATATATATATATATATATATATATATATATATATATATATATATATAAATATATATATATATATATGTACATACATATATATATATATATATATATATATGTTTATATGTGTATGTATGTGTGCGTGAGTGTGTATGCGTGTGTATTGGCATGTGTATTCACTTTTAACCGCCTAAAACAATTCATTGTCGAATGTACGTTTGGACTTACCGTGGCCACTGCGAGCGTTCGAGAATAAACCCTTGCCAAACGCATGTGACACGCACACTAACCCTTTAGTTCTCCCTTTCTCTCTCTCCCTCCCATCAATTCATATACTCCAGTGTATAGCTAAACAATCTTAAAAAAAACAGCCAAATCTTAAAACCCAAAATTGAAATTCATCCCCCACCTCTCCTTACCCCTCGCTTTTATCTCCCCCTCTCCCCTCCCTATAACACTCTATCTTAACCCACGCCTAGCTGAATTTACTACTCCCCACACACTACAATCTAATGTATTTTAAACGTATATATATATATATATATATATATATATATATATATATAATGTCAATCGCTTCATTACAGATCTGTAAAATATCAATATTTCACTAAATATACGTGACAAAATTTTTTAAATTGTATCCCCCAAGGGACTGCTTGAGGGTTAATTATTTCCAAAAACATTATTCAAATTTATGCGATATCCATGAGGTTATGGCATGTTATTCTTTATCAAAGAATTTCCACTGTCCATCGATTTTATGCAGGCCTCTTAAAATATTGTTTTAGGGTAAACCTCAAATAAATAAGTTATTATCGACATATCCACCATTTTTTTTAAATAACTTAAACCAAAATTCTGTCTACCGAAGAAGTCAATTGTTTAATCTGAAAAGGTGTTATAGCTCTGGCGACATTAACTATTTACCTTCACATGGCATCAATTAAAGTAAAATGCTCTCCGCCATTATAAACACCTCTTTTCAATATTGACCAGAAATGTTCAATGCGGTTAAAGTCTGAAGAACACGCTGGTCAAGTCATGAGGGTTTCTCCAACAGAACCCATAAATTCAATGAAGGCTGCAGTCGTCCTAGCGGAATGGGATGCTACATTGTCATGCATAAAAATATCTGAAAGCGATGTGATATGGTAGGTCATCTAGCCATTGCGCCAAATGATTATTCAAAAAGCCTTTTGCGCATTGCTGGTAAGCTTTTCAACGTCTGACACTCGGAATAATTCAACAAACTTATCCCAAATGATTCTCGTCCATAAAACGATGCCTCACCTTCTTTTTTACGATGAACTCTGTAAGGAGTCAGAGTTCCGTTCGTGTTCCAAGCTTTGGTCAATCTATCCGGACCGTTAAGAGAAGCACGAGCCCTATTAGTAGATAAGACATGTTAGAAATGAATTTCCATATAATTCTGTACCTAAACCTTTCATTTTATTTTATGTTTTTGCTCAATGGAAGCCTTGAAAGAGGTTTGATGTTGCTTGCCATCTCATTGAACGCATTGCATCGGGCCTGGAAGCACTGGTGCTGTTTGGATCTCCGTAGATTTCCTCATGAATTCCTTGACTATCACGATCTAAAAGGTTTCCCTTGGTGCCCTTATCTATTCTGGTGTTAGTGCTGGTGTTGTTCACGAATAAAGTCAAGGTTCTTAAATTCCTTTCCGGCTCCGTAGCTAAATCTTTGATGACAATCCTTTTGCAAGTCCAGTAACAACCCTTTGCTAGTCGATAACCATTCAATCGCCCGGTGTTTTGGCATTGTAAGCGATATTCAATAAAACGATGAACAGTATAAATTCCTTGATAATAAATAAAAGCCATAACTTTGTGAATAGAGAATGAATTTAAATAAAATTTTAGAAAATAGCTAACCTTAAAGCAGTTCTTTAATGATACAATTTTAAATTTTTGTGACGCATATTTAGTGAACTATTGATATTTTACCAATCTGAAATAAAACGATTGACACAGTTCATGTATATATATAGGAACATTACCAGTTTTTTTTTTACAAAGGAATCACCACTTATCAAGATCCAGAGGCCACTCGAGGATAAGGTTTAAAGAATGTACAGTGATCAAAATGAAAATATCCTAGCAATCGTTAGAAGTGTAAATTTGGTAAATTGGATTACTTAAGAAAGACGGCTAATCAAAGACTTGTTTACATTGGACTTGAAGACGGCCATATCGTAGTCAGCTAGAAAGCAGGTAAACGGAAGAGAATTCCACAGGTGTGCAGTTCTTAGAAAGAAGTTTCTTTTCATAGAAACTACGTATAGTATAAATTCATTAATATTTTTATATGCTGAAAGAAATTAATTATTTTAATTGAACATTTTAGCATACTGAATGAAATAAATCGTAAAATGAACACCATCTTGGATATTGGAATATAGATTTTTGTCATTTATTTAAACATGCTCTGTAGCTATAGTTAAGATACATTGAGATTAAGAAAAAGAATTGCTATGAATAAATAATGAAATATTATTGAATAAGCATATTATTCCCATTAACCCCCCCACACACAAGCACACACGCACAAGCACACACACACACGCACACACACACACACACGAACAAACACACATATATATACACACACACACACACACACACATATATATATATATACACACAATGGAAAAATGCGAGCATGAAAAGTAATATGGTTAAGCTTAAACATTGAAATATAAAGGACTAGTTGCTAAAACTGGAAAAGAAAAAGATAAGATATTCTAGTAAATAATATAATAAATCTATTACTTAAAATATTGCAGCATTAAGAATTTATTATTAAATGTTATGCATTAAATAAAAGTCCTTTATGCTGCAATATTTTAAGTTATAAATTTATTATATTTTTACTAGAATATATTGTCCTATTCCTTTCCAGTTTTAGCAACTAATTCTTTTACTTTTCCATGTTTAAGCTTAACCATATTACTTTTCATGCTCGCATTTTTCTATTGTAATCCATGATTTTTCAAGAAATTCACTTGTTCTTTGTTTAATTACAGATTTTTTCTCCCATAAACACATATGTAATAAAAATGCATGGCATTCGTCTGCTATCAATAAAATCCTCCCAATTATCTCCCTTTCATGCTTTTATTTTCTCTGTTTCACTTGTTACTTCTCTTTTCGAATTAGTAGCACCAGTAGTCGCTAAATCGACGTTGTTGCTATGGAAACCAGTCATAAAAGCGTCGCTCACCTCCTTACATATTTTTATGATTTGAACACCAGAAAATTCATTATAACTTTTCTTTCACTGAATGAAAATTGAAAAAAGAAATTTCACAGTATAACTTAGAAGGTGATCTATAAACTATAATAATCTTTTAAATTTGCTAAAAAAAATGAGTGAGCTATAAAGCTTTCCAGCAGTTTTAAATGGCTAAAACTGCCACTTAAACATATATTCAAACACTGTTGTGTTTGAATAATATATATATATATATATATATATATTTAGTCATCCACATACAGTCCTGTTTCGTTGTATCACAACTCATCAGTACCGCTAGACTACTCCCTCTCCCAAGCCAAGGATTGAACCTAGAACCGCCGTGATGGCAGTCGGCAGTTCTACCCCTCGACCGCGGAAGCGATGCCCGCAACTAATCTCTCCGAATGTCTATTTAAATAAACATCCGTTCGCCAATTGTAAAGTGCTCAAACCGCTTGTTTGTAAACAAACCGCGAGCTTCGAATTTTTCAGCCAAATTAAGTAGCGAGTGAGATTATTCACGACAGTACTCAACCCAAAGAGGGGTGCTTTAAAATATATTTGTAGTCATCGACATACAGTTGTATCACAACTAATCAGTGCCGCTAAACTAGCACCTCTCCCAAGCCAATGATTGAACCTATATATATATATATATGTATGTATATGTGTGTGTTAGATATTAGAAGCCCGGAATACGGCATAAAAATTAGTAACAAAATACAACACAGTATATAATACATATGTATATAATCAAATAACATTATAAATAATACCGCCAGGCAGGGCAAATACCGTAACCAGGGACCGAAAAAACATCGTATTCCACGTCGTAACCTGAAAACACCGGATCCTAGGGCCTTTGTGTCTCAGGATTCTACAGTATATAAAAAGTATTAGCGTTCGTGTGTGTGTGTGTGTGTGTGTGTGTGTGTGTGTGTGTGTGTGTGTGTGTAAAACTCTCCCACAGCCTACATTACTGGAATGATTATGACCAAACCTGATATGATGATAGTCCCCTATCTAGTGATTGCCCATACTTTTTTAGTAGGTTTAGGTAAAAAATCAAGGTTATAGCTTATGTATATATACCTTCCTACAACGCAAACCACTGAACCCATCATGACCAACCTGGCATGGTGATGATCCCTCACTTAGGAATGGGGCACACACTTTGCCAATGTATGATTAAAAAGTTAAGGTCATAACCTATGTATGTACTCTCCTACAGTCCACACCACAGAACCGATCATGAACAAACCTGATATGATGATGGTCGTCGACCTAGGGATGATGGACACCATTTTAAAAGTTCAAGGTCAAAGGTTAGGGTCAACTAGAAATGGCTTAACCTATATTGGGATTCGCAATCATCCCGGTGACCCCCGCTATGGAGCCGGGCAACTTCTTTGTGAATTTGAATCATATCACCCCCTCTACCCCATCCTCTCAACCATGATGTAATTTAGCATGATAGTGGTCCCTAACTCTTATGACCGAATTAACCAAAAAAAAAAAAAAAAAAACAGAACCACGGTGTTAGTCAAGACGTGTATTAATAAAAGACAATCAAAGAGTTACAGAATGAAAAGAGTGCTTACGTTCCATCGAGCAAGCGAGGTTAACTCCGGAACTAGGGCCCTACCTGGGATCATTAAGAGTTCCGGTATATATGAACGGTGTTTGAGTCCATTCAGAAGATGTTTCCCTCACTACAACCCCTCCACAGCTTATTTCTTCAAAAATAATGCTGCTAAAAACAGTGTAACAGATCATTAAGGACCTTTTTTTCTTCTTCTTAAAATGCATATAATTCTTTTTAAAAAATTAAGCTGATACTTCCCTCTATCAGATACTAAACTACCAAAATTAATGTTCGTCGCAAGTTAGTGGGCTCTACTCGTCAACAGATAGAATTCTCTCTGTATTACAGCTCTTTATTATAGACAGACATAAAATCACACCTAATAGGGATATTAACCATTATTCAGCAGTCATATGCGAACTCTAATGTTTATATAAATACCATCAAATACTGAAAAATTCTTCTTTTGTTTAAGTCAGACAGTTACGTATTGGAAATGGTATTTAGTGATTTAATTAAAACAGGGCTAAGTTAACCAATGAAACAATTACATTGAGATTGTACTAAATAATAATTAAAGAAAGGTATGTTGTGTAAAGCGTATTCACTGCTTGTTTGGCACCTACGACTCATTACTTTTTGCAGCGTCCATTTTAAATATGTTGAAAAGGGGAAGCCGTTGAAATCGATTCATCAGATTATATCAACAGTCGAATCGCCAGTATGTCTAGTAATAACCAAATAAATAAGTTCAGAACACGGATTCTTGTTCTGTTTTTAAAAACATTGACTCGTATATCGATGTCTTCGATCTCTAAAATGCTAATTGTCAGAGAATACAATAAAAATTCCTTCCTCCAGTGCAGATACGTATACCAATGAGAATTTAAACCATAAGATGTATCTGACGAAGATGACTGTATTGAACGAAAATTATTTTTCAAATAAATATCAATTATCATTTGTAGACCTTCAGACACAAGTGTCCGAAGCTTACGTGCTCATTTGTGTAGAAAGTAATAATTCCTATTAGTTTGGAGATTGGAACTGAATCCAAAAATAATACTTAACATCGCAGGCTGGTACATCCACAATGCTATAAGAAATTAACAACATAAAAGAATTCTGTTCTGTTCAAATAAAACGGCCATAAACAATTAGATTAGACGGCCATAAACAATGAAATATCATTAAACAAGAGAAGCAGAAATATTACATTCTGCTCTGGTTAACCGCCCATTTTTAATTCCTCAAAAAGGACTCAATTTTATTTCGAGGGGATCATTATGATAATTAACAATATTTATATAACCATTTATTTTTTAAACATAATGGCACATTTGTTCCGAAATTATGAAATTATGTTCACATTAGTGTAGGAAATGATTTATTAAGTGATGCGAATAGCAGTCGCCTATGTAAATGTCAAGGTGCTTTCTATATCGCTGTAAATAAATTGCAGTAAATATTTCTTAAATAAATATTTGTTATGCTGAAGAAAGTAAAATGACACTTTCTTCTTCTGTAGAAATTTATTTTTATTACATTTTCACCCCAAACAAGGCACATTGCCACTTTGATGTAGGGGCTACTATTAGGGACACAGGCTACAGGGGTACTAGGTGGGGAGTTGGGCAGCAAGATGTCGGTTCATGTTACACTAGAACTTCTGCATGTCAGTACAGTTAGAGAAGCAGGAACCTGGCAGGGAGTTCCAAAATCTAGCGGTTCTGGGGAAGAAACTACTGTAGTAGAAGGCTTTCTTACATCTAGGGATATCTACTGTGAAAGGGTGGGATTGTATTGCTTGTTGGGTTTGTCGGGGGTATTTACGTAGTGGGGGTACAAATGGGACAGAAGCTGAAGCTTGGATGATAGTTCAGGATCTATTAGGTTGGCGACTCTCTTTTGAACCTTGTCTAGTAGTGAGGGACTAGTAGCATTCTATGCTAAATATTATAAAAATAAAAACATGTGTTTATTTTAATTTATTTCAAATTGATTCTGAAAACAATATTCTATCCCAATAAAAATAATTGTCAATGTTTAATATTACTCAGATAAATAAAACGATTCTAACATTTTTAAACGTACTTGTTAGTCGAATACTTCAACCCGTCCTTAAAGAAATCATATGCAAAAAATTGATGACAAGTTTGCGTCGTGAATTTCCTACATACAGAGTTATATGGCATCCACTTTGAGATATATTGCATTTTGTTTGTATGCTTTATTTGTTGGCTATGGTCGATCGGAGTAATGGAAAAGCAGCCAGTTGGCATGAGAGACAATTTAATTTGTTACTAGGTGTGGCGAGTTACCTAACGCCCGAGGTGATATCACACTGCAGCCTCATCACTCTTTGAGTAAAATTTATTGAAGGCCAGAATATTCATCATGCCTTCGTTGGAACTTTACTGGATTCTCAGGGCAACACACACACACACACACACACACACACACATATATATATATATATATATATATATATATATATATATATATATATATATATATAGTGCCGCCTGCGCCCAGCACCGAATCCAAAATTTCTTTACACTCTACTTATTAATTTCTGTCATGCCCATATTTGTATTCCTTTCTCCCTATCTCTTTCTCTCTTTCTGTCTATATATAGCAGATATACACACATGCACTCACATACACATATATATGTATATCTACCTATACCTACATATATTTACCATTATATAAAAGTCACTATGTGTATGTAAGTTCCCTCCACATAGGTTCCGAAATGGCTGAACCTATCTTTTACAATGCCAATTTATATGTCTGACAGTGTTCTTAGATATATTTGAACAGAAATTTTTCGATAAGTATCGAAATTCTGAAAAAAAAAATCTGATCTTTAAAATTTCACTTATTTTAGATTAAAAAAAATACAGGGGAATATTTTGCAGTGGCCAGCGAAGGGAAATAATAAAATTACAGCAAATCATTTCTTTCTTTAAAACAGAATTATTGTAATTTGAAGAAATAGCACAGTGGTTTTGACTACAAATGGAATGATCCCCTGTTACAGCTCAGGTGTACCACACCATTTTATTTGATTTTTTCGTATTTATGAGTTCAATTCACACTGAAAGAACATTTAAAATCGCCGTAAATCATTTCTTCAGTTACATATTTTAACGCTAAACATTAAAGTGAATTGGCTTTTCCAGGGCTTTGATCGTCAGTCCTAAGTATCCGCTGACGTGATATTGTAAACGAGCATATGCGGACCTTGATGAACGACACTATCATTAATATTTAAAAGAAAAATTTTGCTAATTACTCCACCGGGCAAATTATTCCTCGTAATATATAATACTTAATAGTAGATTGATCCTATAGTAATATATAATTAATGTGCATAAACTAAAATATCATGTGTAAGCGTATTGTACGAATGGGCAATGCCGGGCGGCCAGCTAGTATACATGTATATATAAAATAATACAATAGAATACTATATATATATATATATATATATATATATATATATATATATATATATATATAAACATACATTATCTCTCTCTCTTTCTCTCTCTCTCTCTCTCTCTATATATATATATATATATGTGTGTGTTTGTGTGTGTGTGTGTATTTGTATGTATATATATATATATAGATATATAAAGTAGTAGAATTCGTGTATTTCTGCGTGTACAACTCCGCATGGTTAAACAAATATATAAATCCGTTTTAGGCTATTTCTTGCAAAGGTTTCATAGCAAAGAAATATTTAAATCCGTTATAGGCTATTTCAATCACAAAAGATTGCACATTCAATTTTGTGCGTGATTTTATAATATAATATTTCACAAGCGAAATCTGCACTGAATGATGCACCACATTTGCATATTACATTAAAGAAAATCTATATTAATATTTAGCTCGGTCTTTTTTATTATTTCCTGTAATAGAATCGTTTCCATTGTACGATTTAGAAATATATAAATTTTATTTATTTAGTTTTTTTTATAATTCAATTTATATTTGATTTAATTTATTTTTAATTATTAATAACTCCGTTGCGTATAAACTACGAGAGTTATTTTCCGTTAAGCTAATACTTCCAATTTTTTAAATTTAAAATTTGAGAGTTACAATTAGTTCAACGTTGTTAAATGTCAGATTGAATTTAATTTACAAATATTTTTTAAGCTGGTTTATTATCATTTTTAAAAAAAAATATATTATTTTACGTTTAAAACCGGAGATAAGTTTCTTAAATTTATTTTTAATTATTTTAATTTTAAAGAAAGTATTTTTTTAATGATCCGTGTATTTCTGTTTTAAAACGATGTATTTAGGAATTTAAGGCATTCTTTTTTCAGTTTTTAAATAATGCGCATACAAAAAGTTATTTATTTCTTCATATTTTTTTTTGCATAAATTCTTCGTAAATGTTCTTATTGTTTTGTATTACCAAGAGAGCAGAGTAAGTCAGACACAAGGTTGGTTTTTAATGTGAGCAAAATCCAGCTTTCTAAAAGAATACTCTGGATTAGGACAATAATTTAAAGTGTCCCAGTCTAGTATGGTTTCTAATTTACTGACCGAGTATAGAAAAGCAGAAGTGCAGTATCAGGACAGCTACTACACTTTTCAAGATATGGTCTGTTTACAATTATATTTTACACGTTTTTAACCGGATGTAATTTTTTTAAATTTATTTTCAATTATTTGATTAAAAAAAAGTGTTGTGGGGATCCGTTTATCTATGTTTTAAAACTATGTATTTAATAATTTTTATTCATTAGAGAAATTTAAGGTTTCCTTTCTAAAGAAAAGGTTAACATATTTTTGAAGCAAAAATAAACTATTGGATTTTTTAATAAGGTCATTTATTTTCTCATATTTTTTTACATGAATTCTTTATAATCGTCCTCATTTACTTGCATTCCCAAGAGAGTAGAGTTAGTCAGACAGTCGCCTTTTTATTTCTACAGTGTACCGAGCAAGGCCAAGACTCCTATCCCAAGTACAGGCGAAGGAAATCAGAAGATGGAGGCCAAACTGGTACAATAAGATGAAGAAAAATAGTCGGTATGTTCATCAAAAAATCAAAAATCAAGGGATTGTTTCCTACAACAATTTATGTAAAAATTCGAAGCTCGATCCAAATAAAAAATACGTTCTTAAATACGTGATCAAAGGATGTGGCCACGCAGTGTTTGAGTAGATTTTAATGATAACACCTACAACAAAACTCTTTACCTAATTGAAGAAAAATTTCTTATCTGCGGTCAACCATTGACCATCTATGGATTACCTGCGCCAAGGCAAAGAGCGGAAATACTTGCAAGAGAGTATCAACGTGAAATAAATGACAATATTGAAGAACTTTCCCTACAATCAGAAAATATGCAGGAAAAAACTGACAGATTATCAAAGACAAGTTTACAATTCATTCATGGCAATTGTTGAAGCACAGGATGAGATAAACAAAATCGTGATGTTTCTTGACATGGGCAAGACTTTAAAATCAATTTGATCCTTGTCAATATTAGACTCATGGGAAAGATTGTGCTTGCAACATCATCCAGTGGAATTGCTGCCATTCTACTTGAAGGTGGCCACACTCTTCTCATCACTTTTAAAGTACCCTTGAATACTAATCGAATGGATAAACCAGTTTGCAAAATTACTGGAACCTCAGCCTTGGCCAATGTCATTCGAGACACCTCAGCAATCATTGTAGACGAAGCCCCGATGACACAACTGTGCTTAGTAAGCACTTGACTGAACACTGCAAGGCATCACAGGAAACAAGAATCTTACGGGTGGCGTTACAACCTTATTAGGCGGTGATTTCCGTCAAATCCTCCGAGTGGTTAAAAATAGCACAAGAGCAAACATTGTCCATGCAGATTTGTCCTATCTCTGGAAGTGTCTTATGGTGAAGAGACTGACTACTCATATGAGAGTCCATAAATCTTAAACACGGCCGTACCGACTTCTAAAAATTGCTTCTCCTATAGTGAGTTTCAAATCACTTCTAAACCTGACACAATTAAGATTCCGACCGAACTTCCGAACTTGGTAAATGTGTCGTTAATGAAAAGCAACTTAAAAACAAAGTTTACCCAAACATGCAAAACAACGGAAAATTATCGAGATAGCTTGCCGGGCGAACTATATATAAATATTGAACAGCAATATGAATCGCTTTAAGATCATACCATTTTCCATCATATCTTCTATGAATGATGAAGGTTACTTTATTATGTCACATTGTAAATTTTTCATGGAAGTAAATTTGAACTCATTACTTAAATTTCATCTTACACATTCAATATCTTACCACAATGAAGATCATATCAGTTTTCATCATCTCTTCTATAACGATATTCGTAACACCCTCCCCCTGACAACAAATAGAGAAATAGAACTAGAATCAGACGACCAAACCTTTATGTGCTTCAGACTAAATATGCAACACAATATTAGCTACTTGTATTTTCTCTACCGCTCTCCCTCAAGCCAAGACTGTACCCTAATAAACAAAGTCTAAGACAGCATAGATATAGCACTCTCCCTCGATACTAGCGCACAAGTACATGTATTTGGTGACTTTAATGTCCACTACAGTAATTGGCTAGGATTCTCTAATCACACAGACGTAGCTGGTAGAACAACACATAGCTTCTCTATATCCCATTCCCTATCCCAGATGGTTACATTTCCGACACGTTTCCCAGACCAGCAAGATCAACATGCCTCACTTCTAGATCTCTTTCTGACAACGGTTCCCAATGACTGTACAACAAATGCCCACAGCCCACTCGGGAATGCTGACCACGCTGTGATAATGGTAGAAGTCAGCCTAAATTCTCGCCCTAAAACTGAAGACCCACTACTCAAAACAACGAGGTATTACAAAAAGGCTGATTGGGAAGCCATCAGGGAACTCATCAGAGATGCCTCATGGCAAAATATCTTTACTCTTGCAGCGGAACAGTGTGCAAATGAGACCACTGAATGGTTCAAAGCTGCAATTGAAGCATATGTTCCTGCACGGAAATTCTATAGCAAGCCCCATTCTCCCCAATAGTTTACTTCTGCTTGTGCAGCTGCCATTTGTTAAAGGCAGCATGCGTTCTGCAGATTCAACCGACATAAGTCCAGCTCAAATGAACAGAAGTATATAAAAGCTAGAAATAATTGTAAGAGAGTGATAGAGACAGCTAAGACAGATTACTATGAAGCCACCAGAAAACGCATCGAAGCAGAGAAATTAGGAACCCGGGATTTTTGGAAAATCTACAACAGCGTAACAAATAATGGCCAGTCAACTATTCCTCCACTATCAAACATGAGGTTGCTTGCTCGGCAACTGACAAGGCTAATCTGCTTGCCAGTCGGTTTGCCTCAAACTCCACACGGGACCCGGTACAACACCCCCTCCCTGATTTTCCTTTGCGAACAGACGCCACACTAGACGATTTGAAAATCACCCCTTCTCAGGTATATGCTATTATAAAAACCCTAGACACCTCAAAAGCATATGGACCAGATCTCATGCCGGCTGTGCTATTAATAAATGCTCTGGCGAAGTTGCTCCAGTTCTATCCAAACTTTACAATAAATGCCTTAACGAATCTTACTTTCCCGACTGCTGGAAAACCGCTTCTGTGGTACCAGTCTTCAAGAATTCTGGTGAAAGAACTGACCCACTAAATTATCGCCCCATTAGCCTCCTCCCACTTTTCGCCAAAATATTTGAGTCCTTAGTTAATCAATCCCTAGTCCAGCACCTAACAGCTGCTAAACTCCTGATTGACAAACAATATGGATTCAGGCAAGCCTGTTCAACAGCAGATATCTTAACTGTAGTTTCTGAACGTATATGCCGTTCATTGGACAAAACAGGGAAGGGTAGAGCGGTAGCCCTTGATATATCTAAGGCTTTTGACAGGGTATGGCACGATGGTCTTCTAATAAAAATTAGACCATATGGAATCACTGGAAGAATTCATAATGTAATTAAATCCTTCTTAAGTAAGAGAAAAATCCAAGTTGTCCTCGACAGTCGTACATCTAAACAATATGACATAAATGTGGGAGTACCTCAGGGGTCTATCCTTGGACCTTTATTATTCCTGATATTCATAAATGACCTCCCTGATAAAATTTATCGGAAATGGGTATATTTGCTGATGACACACTCTCTATAATAGATATGAGGGGGAAACAAATGAACACATATCCAAGGAAATGGCAGAAACGCTAGAGGATGACCTCCAAAGTGTAGTGGAATGGGGACAAAAATGGATGGTCACATTCAATGCTGCTAAGACTAAGCTTGTTTCCTTCAATAACTACAAAAAACCTTCTCTACCACCAAAAGCAATAGCCAAGAACACATTGCCTGATAGTACTTCTTTAAACTCCTCGGCCTAACGTTTACAGGGAATATGAACTGGAGTAGATACATTGACAGCATTGCCAAGGCTGTTGCAAGGAAGGTTGGCTCTCTCTACCGTGCTAGAAAACTACTTATGCCTGAAAGTATCCTGTACCTCTATAAGGCCACCATTCGCCCATGTATGGAGTACTGTTGTCACATCTGGGCTGGCGCATCTGTTTCTTGTCTCTCGCTCCTGGACAGGGTTCAAAAGAGAGTCGGCAACCTGATAGGTCCTAAACTGTCATCTAGGCTTCATCCTCTGTCCCATCGACGAGATCTTGCATCCCTCTGCCTGTTCTACAAATACTTTAATGGTGAATGCTCTGACGAAATTCAAACACTTGTACCTCCTCGACGTAACTATCCCCGACAAACCCGATAAGCTAGTAAGTCTCATCCCTTTACAGTAGAGATCCCTAGCTGCAAGAAAGCCTTTTACTTCAATAGTTTCTTCCCCAGAACTGCAGGACTTTGGAACTCCCTTCCGGGATTCTGCTTTCCCAACTGTACTGATATGCACAAGTTCAAGTGTAATGTGAATAAATATCTTTCTACTCATCTCCCTTCATAATGCCCCTGCAAATTAAGTCCCTGATAGTAGCCCCCGACTTCAAAGTGGCACTGTGCCTTGTTTGGGGTGAAAACTTAATTTAAGAAAACAAAACACTTTTTATCGTAGCAAAGGTACTACACATTTGCAAAAGTTTTATGCCGAACTGCTATGTCAGGAACTAGGCTAAGACGTTGATACGGTTGGACATTTTTCTCTGATTTGATTCTTAAAAGTATTGTAATGATTCATGGACGAACCCTTTAATTTTGCCGTGTCCGACATTTGGTATTTATTGAGGGACAGTATATTAAAGCTCTCTTTTTTTTGAATAAATTTACTATTTCAACATATACTTACGTTGATATTTGAAATAATTCTTGTTCATGCCAAACATGGCATATGGTTATTAAAAAGTAACAAGGATACTGTGATAGCACCAGATATATAGTAAGCAACCTGAGTGGGAATGTTGGCAAGACAATTTCTGGTCACAATACGTTGAAGTCACTGCATTTTTGTACCGTCAAAGAAACATGGAGATAGAAAGAACATTTCAGAGGGTAACCGTTTGAGCAAAGAAGTTATCAGTAGAACATCGTTCGGCATACAGTGACCTCTATAAAAATGATTTTGCAACTAGTCTGATATGTTGGTGATATTTATGTTTATGTCGAGTGTAAAGTTCCGAAAACTCATTGCATCAAATTCCGTTGCAGTACTTAAGAAAAACACTCGCCTAACTACAACCACACTCAACAATTTCCCCCACTCTCTATCTGTGCCTAAATCTAAATTCAAATTCCATAAGCAAAACTTTTTTTCCAGAAACCGCTTGCCCCGGGAACTCTGCTCCGCAAGCCTGCATTTCAGCTAACTACAAGATGGTTGTTTCTAAGTCCAATGTTGTTGTTGAGCGCAACTTTGAATAGTTATATTCTAGCAAATTTCAACTACAAACGATCACTGTGCTATTGTATCAGTGACCATAAATTCCTATCTTCGAGTTGGTTTCGAGCCTAAATAAATTGCAATTTTTTTAAAAAGAAAATCAAAACACAGGAATTCAACAATACAGCGGCGTGATAAGCCTCAGTGTCGGACCGATTAAGCTAGAAATTCATTTTGCCCTCTGCCATATATATATATATATATATATATATATATATATATATACACTCGCATGCACATCCATACACATACACATATACACACCCACACATAAATCAAAACCGACGCATTAAAACACACACACGTGCGCGCATACAACCACACACAGACATAACACCCCTATCTCTTATACAACACACTGAACAATACCAACCCTACTTAACCTCGAAACCAACAACACTAGGAAACACCTAGAACCATAGTATAATATCTGTTCCAACACTTCGCTCCCTCCTCAGTCAGTGGAGGAGAACCACCTCATGACAGAAACAACTATCATCCCTTCTATCACCCCCTCCCATACCTATACCCCCTCCAGTTGCACCCTCCCCCCTCTGGGGAACAAAATCTTCCCCACACTAGGAACCGATCCTGGGTCTGGCCATACCAACATGGGGAGACAAATAAATAGAAACATTAAAAAATCCCCTGTACATATTTCAAATACACACCTCTTTCAAAACAAACATAATATAAGGAATACTCGAAAAGACTAAAACGAAAAATCACAATACTAAAATCCAAGAATCCAAAAAATAAATATCAAAATAGAATGAAAGCACCCCTACCCTTACTTCAGAAGAGCTGTCCCCCTCCTCACACATACACATTAGTAACGACCTCGGATCACAGTCACCTTCCTAAGGAAGCAAATAACCTCATAATACTATAAAACAATATACACATTCTCAAACCAATAAAAGCAAACACACACACGCACACACACACACACACGCACACACACGCGCACAAACACACACACACACACATACCCTACCCCACCCTAAAGGAAAAGAAAAAAAACACTAGCAGAAAGAGAGAGTGACTACAGCCAGGTCAGCGGCCTCGACAAGCCCAATAAAAGAGTAATAAAAATTGAACATGCCAATGAATAATAAACACTTACAAGCCTCTACCCCTTGGAAACACTTCAAATGAACTACGAAAATTACCATTTTTACATCTCCAACACATTTGAAAATAATTTCTGACGAAGACGCTTCACAGAACGTCTGAAACGCGCGTAAAAACGATTTCAATGACTTAAAAACATTATTACAATGATCCAAACATAATTCTCAATGAAAAACCAAGACAAGGAATAATAAAATAATGTTAAAAAATACACATTGTTGGTGACTACTCCCTTATTTAAATATATATATATATATATATATATATATAGACATAATCATTTGTCGAAGTTTTTTATAGTTTAATAGTAAATTATTAAAGAAAAAATAGACAACGAGAAGAAACTGATGCACACTTAAAAAATCCTTTTCTCCTTAGCTCCAATTCAATGTTTTAAAACATAAATGAGAGTAAAATCAGAAAAAAAAATCTGATTAAAACCGTAGTGCATCAGGCTTTGTTGATCGGCTGTAGTACTACGAGATTTTAGATGCGGAATTCCAAAGCAGTACTGATATTCTTTTGTCCAATGATTATAATTTACACATAATTGAAAATTATGTAAAGGAAAAAATCCTTGTGTTTAAAGGTGGAATTTTTGTAGGCCCTCAAACTTATCCCATATATGTGAAGCTCTCCTGGATTAGTGTCAAAAGCCATGAGTTTCCACATAAAATTTCTACAGCTGTTTCACGTTGCTTTCTTGCAACTTTCAATTGATAGTATCCCTACCACACAATACGATATGGTGATTTATTGTTTTACCGGCAAGTGCAGGGCTGACTATGTGAGGCATACTATTCAGCGTTTGGAGGTAAGAATTTCCCAACATGCCCCCCCTTTCGTTGCGTAGACACAAAAATGGCTAACAAGTACAGGCTCATACATCGGTCATCATTGAACATTTATTGCAGTGCCAGATCGACACTTGGAGGTACACGGATAAAACTTTATCTATCTTACAGAGAGCACACTCGAAATCCACTTAAATTTTTCAAAGGGGATATGTAATAATTTTCGCCAACCGTCTCTATGTAAACGAAAGAAACATACTTATAATTTGGAAATTATGGGTCTTTGATGAGATTTTTTCCTGTTCTCCTTTCCCCCATACTAAATTATTTCCTGCTGTCGCTAGTAAGTTATGGTGTTTTTACCATATTTTTACAATGTTGGTTCCTCCCATTGCCGACGTTCATTTTGAAAAGTGTCGGCCGAAAGACGTCTTAATAAGTTTTTCTACTTCACCCGTGATAGTCTGATTTATGTTTTTAAAACAATGAATTGAGTTAAGGAGAAAACTATTTTAAAAGTGTATGTAAATTATTTTTCGCTGTCCAATTTTTCTTCTTTAATAATCTATGGTTAAAGTATAAAAACATCTCAACAATTGATAACAATATATATATATATATATATATATATATATATATATATATATATTATGGATAACTATAAAAACTAAAAATGTACTTCATCTACCTTGGCGTCTTTTTAGATATATTTTGTATCGTAATGTCTTCGATAAGTATCGAATATTTATACTCCATAAAATCCGATGAAAGGAAGACTAGACCGATTTTGACTAAAGTTAATACCAATATACAACCTAACTTTACAATTGCATTGAGAAGTTTTATCATAACACATACAGAAGGGCTGACGTATAAAATCAAAATAAGTTCATTGATAAGGCAGACGGGTGTTAGAAATGAATATTTATGTTTAGAGTACATGTGACCCATGATATTTGGCGTTTACGTTTTAAACTTTAATTCAAGCAATTATATAAACATAATTTTATAAAATCAGCAGTAGTCTCTCTACAGTGCGACGTAGAATACAATGTATTGTGGATTAAATCACCACGAGGAAGCATGTGAATTTTTCTCACAGTGCACCGCGGTGGATCAGTGAATAGAGCAAGCGACAAATAGAGTTAGTTGAAAAATAGGTTATTTCACCGATTTCAATGAAAATAAAAGTGTGAAATATTCGTAGACCTTCATTCAATCCTAAGCAACAACGGGGTTCTCTGCTTGTAAAAATTCATAAATGATCATTATGCAAAGTCCATGCATTCGTGACTGTTTTGGTTTCGAATGTACTTATCGAAATATAGTCTTCAATGACGTAAATTCATGTAATAAATAAATAAGAAAATAGCGATAAGAAACTTAAAATATATATTTTGTTAAGTATATAATATTAGAGGATTTTCACCATTCCTTCCATTTATGTGTTAAATAGCTATCGGGAGACTCAAACATCAAGTGAAAATTCGTGCTTGCCTAAAGCAAGACACTAAAAGTAGCAGTCTGTGAGTTAAAATGTTATGCTAAGCAATTTTATTTTATTTTATTATTTATCTATTAACTACCGTATATAATCGGTTGCTGTATTTGCCTTTCTAAATTATATTTGTATTCAATATCTTATTGAAAAGATGTACCAGCATATTTAAACACCAGAAACAGATAAAAATGTTTAAAAAGCGCAAATACGATATTTTCCCGAATCCCAAATTTTAAAAATAGAACTAAGTATATATATATATATATATATATATATATATATATATATATATATATATATATATATATGTGTGTGTGTGTGTGTGTGTGTGTTATATATATATATATATATACATAGAGAGAGAGAGAGAAAGTGAGAGAGAGAGACTCTTAATGGGAGTGGAACGTGTCGCCACTGAGAAAAAAAGCCAGTTTAATTAATATTATGTGCAATACTTAGTTGTTCTTTTTATGGCGTATAGAAAACATAGTATGGGCACGTTCTCAGCAACCTCGTAACTTTCGCTTTCCCCATTTTGTCTTTCTGTTCTCGCTTTTAATAAGCGATGTTTCCCACAAAAGGATACTAGGTGTGACTTTTTTCCTATGATTTTCCTGTATATCAGGTGTGTTGTAATTTTCCTGAGATTTCTTTATTTTCCATGACTATTCTTGTGGCCGTGTTACTAATAATACTGGAGGCTGGAGGTAAACGATTTATCAGATTGATAAGAAAGTTCTTGCGGTTTTTAACTTTTAAATTCCGATGAACATATCTCGACTCAACCAATAATTTATTGATCGAAATAAGCAGCACCAGGATCAACATACTTTTGCCAACGCAAAACAAGTGCATTTATTCTTGCGTTTTAGTGGCGAGTAAGTCACTGAAGGCGTTTTTGATATGGCTTAAATTTTGGAGGCATTTCTCACGCAGAAAGTAGTCGAAATGATTGTAAAAGTAGTAGTCGATAGGTGAAAAGTCTGAAAAATATAACGTATTAGGCAGAGTTTCGTAGCCAATTCGTTCAACTTCTGCAAATCTGGTTTAGCAATGTGCGGTCGGGCATTGTCGTGGAGGAGAGCTGGACCTTTTATGCTGGGTGTTTTTGTCGAAGTTTTTGATGCATTTCATCCATATGCCGTAATGGTTTCGCTTGCATAAAAAAAACTGTAATGGATAAAACCGGCCGCAGACCACCGAACGATCAGCATGAGCTTCTTTGGTGCAACTCCGGCTTCGAGAAAAGTTTCGTGGAACTTCGTCGACGTCTAACCACTGAGCTGAGCGTCGTCGGTTGTCGTGAAGAACCCATTTTTCATCGCAAGTCACAACCCATTCGTGAAACGGGTCGTTCTTGTTGCGTAAAAGAAGGGAAGGTGGCATTTCATAACGGCGTTTGTTTTGGTTATCGTTCAATTCTAGAGGAAATTATTTATCACGTTATTTTCTGTTTTTTCTAATCACTCTCAAGTGGTTGGATATCGTCGTATACGTTACGTCCTATTCAGATGTAAGTTCCCGAACATTTGGTTGTAGATTAACTTTGACTAAGTATCTTAATTGACAGTTGTCATCATCTAATGGCCGACGATTACGCTAATCATCTTCAGGAAATTCTAAAACAGCATTGTGCTGTACGTTTTTGGATGAAACGTTTCGTTGATATCACGATCTGTTCCGGCAGTTTTTCTGCCTAGATTGAATTAAAATAATAAAATTATGTGAATTTGCTTCTTCCCCATTTTGTCTTCAATGTTATGTAAAAGAAAACATGCCGTTTTTTAAAAACAATCATCATTTAAACGATAAGAAAAACGCTCTTAAAATGATATATAAAGTCAAGGTATTATAAAGAAAACTTATTTGAAAATATATCATTTGAAATTAAAATTAAAAATTCCCCAAGAACTTTCTTCCCAACCTAATACTTGGCAAATACTTGGCAGTCAGGGACCCAACCCTTGGATGAACCCCCAAACGTGCTATTCTATTAACAGGTGCTAAGTGCTGGGGCTGCTATATTGACATTTGGTGAATGAATTTTAGACCATGTGTTACGTAGTGTTATTATTACAATGATGAAAGTTCTGTTTGTATTTGTATCGTTCTTTGTGCGAGTCTTAGTGTTAGAGTCTTAAGAGAGATGAGAGTCTTAGGAGTGTTCATGGAGGTAAGAAGAGATGTTCATATGTGTAAGAAAATATAGGTGGAGATATTAACATATTGTTAGAGAAGAGATGTGGACATTATCACGTATATATAAAGAGAGAGAGAGAGTACATATAATTACACTTTGAGAGGGGATTTCATATCTAGATAGATAGACCGATAAGTTGGCATTTATGCCGATAGATTGAGAGGTTGGCATTTATGCTTTGACAGTTCGTATGAACGGGAGTGTTTATATAACATAATTAGAATGACACATATACTTTCTAAACATATATTTTTTAGATGATGAATTTCGGATAGTTCTTATATATAAATTGACGATACCTTTTTCATGTAATGATGGACACAGGAGACAGCAGTTATAAAAAACATGATAAGCATTTATTCTTCCACTTGGCCGGTCAATGACATACATCCAGGAATTCAAAGTTTCTTCTTACATTTTCTTTTTCTGTTTAAAACCCTCTCGCTTCCAGACGGGCCAAGATTCGAACTGGTCGGACTCTCGTCTGACTCTCTGACTCTCTTCCTCCCTTTTGACTTTTCTTCCTAACAAACTAACTCTCACTTCCTATATTGAGAAATCCATGCATGTCCAGCCAACGTGACCACAACTCACGTGCCATCAACACGCTTCGAAACATTCTGATTTCCCATTTTCCTTTGTTGGTCTCACAAAGGAATTCAACCTACATATCTAACTCATTTAACCCATTTTTTATTATCCAACATTCTTTCTACAATGAATAAATTCTAGCCAAAATTATATTTATTATTTATTTTATCAGAATCAACAATTTACTGGACATTCCATTTAAAACATATTGTTCTTTAAAACTTATCTCCAGGGTTCGATTCCCGTTTTCTCTAATTTTATTTATCTACTAATTCTCTTTATTTTTACTTACATGAAAAAGGGGACACGCATTTTTCATGTAACACATGCAGTAACTTCTGTTGGGACCACTCGATACCATCTTAATCGGAATTGTTACGACTTTTCCTCTTCATGGTCTGCAAAAATCATTTCCCGCCTCTTTTCATCTTTTTCCCTCTCTGTCCTGCTCAACCCAACTCTGATATATATCTCCATATTCTAAAATACATTATCAATTTACCATTACGGTATGTACTACCCTTTATCCTAGGGTGGCCTCCGAGCAATGATGGGTAGTGCCTATTATGGTGTAATGCAGTTTTTTGAATAATTTCTTTACAGAAGTAATATATATTTGAGAAAATGCTTTTTTATCACTACTAGAGCTGTGACAAGAGAATATTCTCATCATTGTTTTGACCCCCGAGTATATATCCCACACAATTAAAGACAATTAATCAATTGAGAACCTCATCACTCTACTTAAAAAGATATAAAAAATTAACTGATATATACTCGAGAGTCCAAATAATAAAAAAGAATATTCTATTCTCATAGTCTTAATCATTACACTAAAGTCCCCAACATAATAGTTCTCGCACTGTCAACAAAGCTCGACCTCCTGTCCCATCGCCGCACCGTTGACTCCTTCTGCTTGTTTTACAATTATTTTAATGGAATCTGCTCTTATTAGCTCATCACACTTGCATCCCCATCGGCATCCATACCGTTGACAAAAACGGTTTAACAACAAAATACTACCCCTTCAGTGCTGTGGTTCCTAGATCTCGGAAAACCTTCTACTCTAATAGCTAGTACCCTCGGATTACTAGACATTTGAATTCTCTCCTTATTACCTACTGTTCTGTGCTGTACTTACATGCAAAAGTTTTAATGTAATGTAAACTGTCATTTTAGTGATCTCCAAAGATGGTCCCAAATAGTAATCCCTTGTTTTCTACTAGCAATATGTATTCTTTGACGTGAACATGACTTAAATATATTGCATGACCGTAACACTTTACGACTAAATTAGTGATAATTTAGCATAGAAATTTTCCGGCAGGTAACAGAAGCAGCCAGAATAGACCGAAGTGAAAAGTGCCAAACGATTAATTCCAAACGCGGCGTCATCTCTCCTCATATTAAAAATGGATTTCTATTTGGGTAGCCATTCTTAATATGATTACTAGAGGAATTTTTCGTTGACATAACGTGGTGAAAGTTATATTAGGTTTAACTTTTCTTTAAATTTAAGGAATTTCAAGTTTTTTTTTAAACTTGTCTTCTAACGTGCATTATTGTTTCGCCATCTTCATGCTGCTTTGGCAACCTGCTGTAAGATGCTGGTGTGAATTTGTCGATTATTGGATCGTAAAATAGATAGACACCTGATTTTGACATAAAATAACTACATCTTTTGTAATGCATTAATATATTTACAAAAATAAATTCGGGGTTGTTTTACAATAGATCGAAAGACGACAATGTAGCAAAAGAAACAACTATCTAACAAATAAATGTTACCAAAGAAAAGATTAGTTAATCGTCTACTTACCTGGATAAGTTTTCTTTTGTTTTAGCTGGTTTTAAAGCGTGTTTAAAGTTTGAAACGCAAGCAAAACCAAGATGGCACAATGATGCTCTCTTTCCTTTGAAGTCCTGAGAATCAGTTAAAAGTTCGAAAAACATGCAATACTTACATGAATTCACCCAATAAACATCACCGTGATATAAACCCTGTGTATCGCTTAATTGCAGGTCAATATTCTTTTAATTTTTAAATTGCTATGAAACGCAGAGCCATGGAATTTAGTACATTGGAATTGCATAGCAAGGTGCCTTATTGTCCTGATTTTCTGGAATTTGAACAAATATTTTAAAAGTTACGGTGATTTTTTCTGGTAATTTTAAGTATGTATTTCTTTATTGAAGGTCTTCCAAAATAACTAGAAAAAGTCGATTGACAGCTAGTGTAAAGAAACGTGTTGTTGCAGGTCTTGCGGAACGGTTATCTCTCGTTGATCTAGCAAAGTATCTTGGAAGAGATTGAAGAACATTGTCTTAATTCGTTAATAAACAAACATCAAACCAAGGAAGGACAAAAAAAAACCACAAGAAAGTAACTTTCTGCTCGTGATGTTAGAAAACTTCACCGTTAACTCATCAAGCAACCGAGCAGCAACAGTGCGGATATATTTGAAGACACGCTGTAATGTGTTGAACGAAATTGCAAGAAGCATTAAGCCAATAGGAAGATCTGTTTTAAATCAAACTCATAAATAAAAACATTTGGCTTGGGCTCAGAAAAACATGAAAACCAGCTTTGAAAATGTTTTTTTTTTCACCGAGGAAGCCAGAGCAACCATTGCTAGACCGGATGGGTGGCCAATGTCTGGGGTCCTATGGGATTTTCTGCCGCTTATCGATTCCGTCGTCAACAGAAAAGTGGAGGTGTCATATTTTGAGCTGGAATAATTTGCAATGAACGAATTGGACCATTTCAAGTGCCAGAAGATCTCAATCTGACAAGCCAGCCTTATATTTTATTTTTAAATGAGTATTTTTCACCATGGCTTGATGACCTTCCGTTGGCGCGTCACCGCAAATTGATTTTGATGCACCACAATGCGCTATCCCACTCAGCCAAGGCTATGCCATCCTAATAAAGTTATTAGGCATTAGTGGAGAAAATCTGATTACATGCCACCTTGTTCTCCAAAGATTAACCCAATTGAGCAGCTCTAGTCAATAATAAAGATGAAAGTTTATGAAGGCGGTGTTACATTTTCGTCTAAGGATGAACTTTAGCAAAAGATTTTGGAAGTTTCCTATGGAATCAAATCATTTCAAATCCGCCAATTAACATCATTAGTTGATAAGACGCTATTCAAAGTGATTTGGAAGTATGGGGATCGTGTTGATAAATAAATATTTCCTTAAATAAAATAACGTGAAATTCGTTCTGGATTTTGGTTAATATTTTTACTGGATATGTTCTTTATTTCATATAAATAGAAATATGAAGTTAAAATATTGTTTTATTACCGAACGTATACATTTTCAGACAATTGCAATAAAGTGATACACACTTAAAATTACCAGTAAATAAAAAAATAGCATAACTTTCAAAATATTTGTTCAAATTCCACAAAAATCTGTGAAATAAGGCACCTTGTTATGCTCTTCCAGTGTTTTAAATTTCATGTTTCTGCGCTTCATAGCAATTTGAAAATTTCAAAAACATATTGATCTGCCATATAGCAATACACAGGGTTTATATGAGGTAGATTTATCTTAGTATTTCTATTTATGTTCGAGTTTTGGCCGATTCTCAGGACTCCAAAACAGGGACCATCATGGCGTCATTTTGGGTTTTCCTTAGTTCAGTCTATTGTAAAACACACGCATAAATACTGTAAAATCATGCCAATCATCCAGAATCGTTCCAAATATACAATTCACTTTGTTCGGTAATGCCTCATATGGAACGCGTTATGCATAAAAAATTGTACTAATAATAACTGAAAAGAGAAATACGTACTTAACTTCTTATAAGTCTCACCTAAAATTGCTCACTTGATACACGGACACTTGAAAATAGATACTGAATTGCTATTGACAACCGCGTAAAACTAAACAAGTAAACAACATACTTTAATGGTTACATAGACAATACAATAATAAAAGAAGTGTAGAATGTGTCAACGAAGAGATCAAACAGTAATCCATATCATATGTTAATTCTCCAACCTACAATATCGCGCAATTGCTTCTGACTATAACATGACGATTTTCAAGCCGAATGTAAACAAATTCTTGTAAAGCCTCCTTTAAAATAATGAAATTCTGCTCAATCATCCCAATCATTACCAATCATCATAATCCTGTCTCACCGCTCATCTGGGACTTATTTAATCTTTATCCTCCAGTGGCGATTGCGCCTTCATAAATGGCAATACCTTACTAAAATCTTGATCAAGAAGAATATAAAAACACACACATTACTTAGTGAGAAAAGGTGCAAATGACTGCAGATACACACCATATTTATAGATTGAATGAATTCTTGAAAACAGGTACGCATTAAGTCGTACGAAACAGTGAATAGCTTATTAAGTCGTACGAAACATTGACTAAGAAATCGAAACATTGCAGTTTAAAAAAAAAAAAACCTTGCTAAATAGTAGGTTTCATTGTTACAGCAAGAGAGTACATAACTACATGGACTACGCTATAGAGCTGTATGCAATATTGACCGTGAAAAAGACCTACGCTAATAACATTAACTAGCGGGGGAATACGGAAGCTTTATGTCATATCAATTTTTCTGTGATTACAATATCATATGGTCTTTATTCTTTTTAGGTGGGTTTTGTACTAGTATAGTCTAATTTGTCTGGCAATCTGTCTGTCGGTCGGTCTGTATGTTTGCTATTCTGTCTGTCTCCATATTAAAAAACTCTATCTCCTCCGAACTAAAAGGCGCTAGGGGCCCTAAATGATTGGCTTTTTTTTACAGATCCTTCTTTTATGGGTCTTTAGCAGGTGAAATCTTTTTTTAAAGAGGGCTAACAATGAGTAAAAAATGAAAAAAAATCGTTAAACATTCTGTACATTTATCTTAGTTTATTTTTTAATCGGTTTATATATGTGTAACGTTGGTACAATAGTAACGTCACCAGCTTTGAATACTACAGTTTCGATTATAGCTGATAGCACCTAAATACTTTTTATTGCTTTTGAAATCAAAACTCTATTATAATATATACGAAATCTGGACAAATTAAAATATCATATTTGAGCGTATTTTACGCCCGAGCAAAACCGGACGCGTCTCCCCCGTTAGTTAATATTATTATCGGAGTCTTGACTATTCACGCTAATGGGTGGTATTGGAAATTTGTCATTGTTCGTCGATTTTATTACTGTGAAGATTAAAACATTGTTAGCCTTTGAATGATAAGTGAAGAGTTGCCGTCCTTGTCTAATAAATGTGACGTGTCATTTAAGCGTTTGCCCCCCCCTTAACTGTTCATATATAAACGAATGCTTTGCATGTAATTCTCTCTCTTCATGTGTCATCATGTAAATAAACCAGACGTTTCTTTGTCGTTTTTGTGTGTAAGACTAAAAACATGCAAAGTGTTAATTGATATATTTGATATGACTTCCGGTATGGATTTTATTTGAAACCAACAAGGTATTTTTTTTTTTATTAAATTCATAATTAAATATAAAAGGTCATTATTTATCCTACAGATAAACACAGGCAATTATCGGCCGATTTCTAAGCGATGATGTCAACATACCTTTCGAACGAGATTGAGATCTTGGAAAATGACCCATAAACAGAAACAAAAAAGATTGTCCTACATTTTGGCGTGTTGACTTCTTGCGTCAGGGACCGAAATAAAAGATAATTAAATTCTGATTTATGAAGTTTAAATAAAGGAAGACTGATAACTAAAGCATAGAGAGAGATAGGGAGAGTATAAATGATAACAAAGTTAAGACATTTCTGTGCATCCCTGCACCGCATCGCAAAACTCAATCCCAACCACATGTCGCTTCACTGCTGTCTGTTGATTTGTAAATAAAGCTAAGTTGTTTATGTTATTCCTTCTTCTGCTATCATGTGAAACTAACAGCGTGTATTTAACAAATTATATAGACGTTACAAAACATTAGACAGCCTTTATCCGACTATATAACAGCTAGTAACTCTTGATAGTGCCACTTTTTCTCGTTTCCTACCAATACTGGTGTTCTTTGGGGCTTAAAAAAATCAACCATGTTTCTTCTTTATATAAATAATCTACCAGAGTATATTGTTCAGAAAATTAATATATTTCTCTCTATTCTGGCGTTGCTTCTCGCCCATCTCCCTCAGATCAGTTGAGATACGCAGCGAATATAGAAGTTTACTAATAGATTGAAGCACGAAATGACTTGTTTAGTTTAAATCCTGTAAAGGCTGCTTCTTTTTCCTTGCTAGGTTTACTCAGTATTCTAGTTGTCGTTATTATTATGCTTTTTTTTATCTCATTGTAGTACAACTTCCTATCCCAGTAGCTTCTTCCCAAGAACCGCAGACTTGTGAAACTCTCCTACTTTAACCTTGTCTTTTTTCAAGACTAATCTCAACAGATATATCCTGTCTTTGCAATAATCGTCTTTCGTTCTTGTAAGATTCCTATATCAAGTGGCTTCACGCTTTATCTGCAGCGATGTCTCTAAAAAGGAAATAATAGTTCTTCTCTTATATTAAGATTATTTCAAATAAATTTGTATATTTCGCTCATAAGTTTTTATTAAATTAATTGTGAATATTAAATACGACCCGAAGTAAAAGAAAACTTAAAATATTCAATGATTAATTCAAAGGACATTACACAACATAGCAATCCTAGTAAATAACCTTAGAGTCTATGGAATCGTTCGTAGCGAATTCGAATCTCACTATGAATACAATATATTCACTCACACAGGGTTAAATTCTAGAAAAGAATAAACTGACATTTTCCTATCCAGTTATGTATAAAGCAGTCTACTAATTCTATGCACTTTATTGAAGACAACAGTTTTTTTTTTGTTTTACTATTAAACTGCTCAAATCTGTTTCCTATGTATCTAAAATACACACGCTTAAACAAGCAACAGTGAAAATTCTAATTTGCATACCATTTATAGCTTTTTCTGTTGTCCATTTTTTTTCTGTTTCGAGCGAGTCAAATGTCAAAATTTTCTTTGGTCTGCTTTGCTTGATAGTGCGTCTTTTTCTCTGCATATATGACTTGTCACTGAGCATTTAAATGATTTCCATTATTTTAATGAAATTGGTTTGGCGTTAACAATTCAGTCACGGACTCAATCAAATAAACACTTTTAGAATATCGGAGTATTATTTCGTGCTAAGCACATAACATCCATCCTTGCGAGGACAGTCAATAACAATGACAACAACAAAAACAACAACAACAACAATAATAATAATAATAATAATAATAATAATTTAAAAAGGAGAAATAGACTATTTAACTACAACGTATAAGGAAACTAGAAAAGAAACTAAAGAAAAGCGAACTAGAAAAATAAGAAAGATGAATATGTAAAATAGTACTACAAATTAATACTTGTTCTCCTCTTTGTACCTCCAAGTCCTCCTCCTTCTTTCTCCTCCTTTTACTACTACTCCTGCTACTACTACTAATAATAGTAATTATAATAAGAAGAACACGAAAAAGAGAATAACAACAAGTACAGGAAAAAGAACAAAACAAAAAAGGAAAACAATATAAAAATACGAAGGTAAGGACAAGGGGGGGGGGGACGAAACCAAAAACGAATGAGGAAAAAGAGAGAATAAGAGTAATAGAAAAAATGATGACGAAATATGAAGGAAGAATGAGAGGAAAACAATAAACAAGAGTATAATAATAATAAAAGAAAATAATAAGAAAAAGATATACAAGAAGAAAATGATGATGATGATCGTCATCATCTTGTAGAAAAAGAGAAAGAAAACGAAGTAGAAATAAAAAACAAGTATAGGGACGCATGGACAAAAATAGAAACCGAAGCAATACGAAGCTCATAATATTTATGGCTCATAATATTTATGGCTATTTTAGGATAGATTTTCATTACAGCTTTTTTTCAACTTCTCTCGACACATTTTCTTTTATTCATTGTCACGACTATATAGGTCAGTTGTTCCCAACCTTTCAGATATGGTAACTTATTGTAGCACAAGAAATCACAAAGCGACCCCAACCCTTATAATACCTTATCTAATTTTTTCTTTTGTAAAACAAACTGCCACATATTTTCATTATTGAAATATAGATTATTTACTTGTAAAGTAACTATATATAAAGTAACTATATATTCTGTAAGTTCGTGATCAATTTCAGACTAATTCATAAAAAAATCCAAAGCTGTTACAAAAATTAATCAATTGCAAAGTAATTAAAAATGATTTGAACACACACACATATGCTCACCCTTATGTAAAGTATGTTTATAAACATACATTAATGGGACGGCTTGTATTGCAGGCTTTTAATTATAAAATCTATCCTAAGCTGTGTTGTCCATATAATGAATGTCAAGTAATCTTCTATATTTATTATATTTTGGTATTTATTTTTGCGGTTGAGTAGTTTAGAGAATGCTGCATGACGTAAGTAAATTGTTGGGGACAGCCATAAATTTTTTATTGCGATTTCCGAAATTACTGAAAACAATTTTTAAGCAATTTGCACCCAAAGATTGTAGTTGCAGTTTACAAAACTATGACTTGGTTTCAAAATTGTGTCTTGTAGTCAATAGACTCTTATTTTGCTTCTTCAAGGACATAATGAATAGAAAGGGTTGGTTGTATTGGAGATAATTTGCAACATTCATCAGGAAAATACCTTTATCTTCACAATGAGATTTTCTAAATCCTCTTGTATCAAGTCATATAAATCATCGATATTAATTTCATTTGTCGCTGCTTTAACAAATTGGGCATGTGTTGGGAACATGTATTTGGTTAATTTTGGTAGGCCAGAGTCAGAATTTTCATTTTAAAAGGCGATATAACTTCAAACACACATTGTAATTTCTTTATACTTTAACCGTGTATTAATATTGTACATATCTAAAAAATCTCAACTAGCTGAACTAATTTGCACAACACTAATTCATTTGTAAACAATGATTCATATTCACTTGCCTTTTGAGAAAAGAGAACCTTTTCCTCTCTAAATTTTGAAAATATCTTTAAAACTTTTCCTTTAGAGAACCGTATTATTTCTGTGTGAAAAACGTAGTGTTTTAACTGTTTCATGTGTTGAACACAAATCTTCACTTAAAACTTTGAAACGACGTATTGCACGTCACCTTGATTTTACGACATTTACTGCTTAAATCATTTAGTTAAGCACTTCTTTGAATGCTACAGGTAACGTCCTGGTAGCTATTACTTGTCAATGTATTATGTAGTGAGTTCCGATTACTTCTAGAGTCACATTTTAAATCAAATCACTCGAATGTTCGTTGAAGAACTAATCAATTGCATCAAAAATATTGTTTAAAGTTTGCATGGGCGTACAGCACAAGAAAAGGAACTATTGTATTTCATTGGTATTATAATAGACATGCACAAGAAGCCATGAAAAGGTTATCACATCAGTAGTTTGATCAAGCTGTATTGTGAATAGCCAATGTGGGGCTTATTTTAATTCTTGAATAATAGGACATCAAATATCCTCGGACATATCGTTTTTATCGTATTGTTTGACACGGATAGAGGCGATAATTTATCTTCTGCCTCAGGATCAATCATGAGACATATAATATTGTTGCTGTATAGAAAAATAAAATCTTCAGCTAGCATGTGTATTTTTTGAATGTGCTATTTTTAATGCAACCTTGTATGAAGCTCACATGGCGGCTAATCTTATGTTTTGAAATAATCCACTGCTATCAAGCTGGCAGCTTTTGACATTAACAATCTTTGCTTTAAAAAAGTCAATTCAATTATCTTTCATTTTAGGGTGCTGAGTTTGGAGATGCCTTTGAAGCAGAATAAGAGTTCAATGACTAAAAGACACAATTTTGAAACTGATTTCATAGATCCATGAGAGAAAACGTACTACACTCTGATTTTTCCAGACCTGTAATATCTATGCCAGTGAATCCCAACCTTAAGAAATCATCGCTGTATTTTGCTTTTCTTTAAAACCATTTCTAAAGGGTTAAGCACCAGTAAGGCAACACTAGATAAACAAGAGGTGGCGCCCCAAAACAAATCAGGAACCAAACACTTAATAAATGTAGAGAGGTAAAAGGCGATCAAGTCAGGAAAATGCATTATCACATGAGAATAGTAGGAAGAAGGAAAAGATATGGTGACTGCTTTTTACCATCGCAGGTGCAATAATACTCCCACGCTTTCTCTTCTTCCTCTCCCCCTTTCTCACTTTATGCGTGTCTTTCTTACTTCCTCTCTCCCAAATATGTCACGACAGAAAAAGGCAACGGCACTCAGTATATGTGCACATCATAATACTTACACTATAGCAATTTCCCAACAGACATAATGCACATAATAAACTCAACTCAATTTCCCTCTACACACGGAAAAATTCCCACCTGTTACGGAAGAAGAAGACGACGACACTGACGAGCAACTCTATCGTACGCACTTCTGTTCTTGGAAAGCGCTATTTACATTTATTAGTAAACTAAAATCTCGCTTATCAATATTTTTCACGCTGTTTTATATAATATTCATATTTGGCTCACAGTCAATTTGCAACTTATATGACATTTGTGTTTTGTGATCCCATTTGGGGTCGCGACCCACACCTTGGGAGCATCTAATATAGGCTGAAATTATTGTTTTTAACCATAAGAAATAAAAATGAATTTCCGATGTTTTCCTTTAAAATTACAAGTAAAACCAAAGAATCTCCACGAGTAGAAATAGAGGGAAATAAAAAGAAATATAGAACGTAACAGTACATCTTCTGTCGCTGTCTGTCTGTATATATAAATATATATATATATATATATATATATATATATATATATATATATATATATATTTCAAGGTTATGAAGTTTTTTTTGTTTTTGAAGCATGAAAAACGATGTTACATTTTGCATTTAATATTTTTATTGTTATTTTTTTATATTTCAAGCGGACTTCCGCTTTTGGTCACAAAAAAAGTATCGAAATGAAAAAGAAAAAGAAAACCGTTGAAAGAACTGGAGATTTGTAGCGTGGACAGCGTTCGAAAAAGTTCACGTGAATCATTTTAGCCGTTTGTGAATGAAGATTGTGTGTTTTAAATATTTTTTTAATGTTGCAACGTAAAAGCGTTTTATTCAAACGGTAAAAATGAGACGCAATTGATTTCAATATGTATAATGGAATAGAAATGAAATTGTTAAACGGTAAAAATAATGTAATTATTAGTTATGAATAATAATAATAATAATAATAATAATAATAATAATAATAATAATAATAATAATAATAAAACTACTGAAGAGGGCAGAGTTAGGGACAATGTCGGCTTTTTTAATGGTGAGTAAATTCCGTTTCTGCCTCAATAAAGATGGGTCGAACATAGATAAATAAATAAATAGTTCTAATGCACAACAATGGAGGATATATTGGCGAAACTCTGACACGTTTTCGAATCCGCCAAAACAATTATGAGACGACAATCAGACAAAAATCCCCCACCCCACTAGTAAACCACTTCAATTTACCTGGACACACTATAGTCAATATTAGATGCCTCCTAATAGACTCCAATTTCCCATCAACAATAATACGAAAACAAAAAGAAATACAATGTATCATCCGACTAAACACTCATAAGACAGGTCTTAACACAGACCTTGGCCAACTTAAATTCTACAAATACTTCAAGGAATAATTAAGTAACATAATCGCCTACTCATACATATATATTTATACGTATGTATTAACCTGTTCTTGTTCTATATTAATTTCAATGTGTATATTACATCTTTTTGTTTTATAGCTAACACATGCATTATTCTCTTGTTATTCTTATTATTACTTTATTTATCTTTATTATTATTTTTATCATCATCATCATCATCATCATCATCATCATCATCATCATCACTACTATTATTTTCGTTATACCTAATCTTCCATCTGCACCATTTTCCTATATAGACCATTTTCCTATATATATATATATATATATATATATATATATATATATATGTATATATATATATATATATATATATATGTTTACATCTATGTTTACATCGTTAACTTCATATCCTTACTTATTCACTCACTTTATTTTATACATGTTTTAAAATAGTAATTGATATTTGTGTTTTACTATATAAGTATGTGCATATTCGCCTATATATGTACGTATGTGTTTATATGGGGATGTGTATACATATATTTGTACATATACGATCTTATATTTTTATATATATATATATCTATATGTGTGTGTGTGTGTGTATATATATATATATGTGTATGTACGTTCCTGTCCATGTAATGCATAATTATGTTGATGTGCACATCTTTGTGCCGCCTTACATGCTCTTGTATTTTATTTTATGTTTATATATATTTGTATATGTATGTATATTTATATATGTGTATTTATGTGTATGTGTATTTGTATATTCTATATATATGCATATATATATATATTCATGTGTATGTGCTTATCTGTATATATGGTATGTGTGTACATGTGAGCATATGAGTATGTGTGCATGCATGTATGTATGCATGCTTGGACCTGTGCATGTTATTGTATGCATATACATGTGTATGGATATATATGCGTGTATGTGTGTGCATGCGTGCATTTCTGTTTATGCATATTATTATTTATATATGCATTATATGTAGGGGTGCATATATTATATACATATGGTCGTTGAATATGGCTGTGTATTGGTATGTATGTGTATATATGGGTGTTAATTGTGCATGCATATATATATATATATATATATATATATACCTTTGTGCACATGATTTTTATGTAAAAGCTACTATTGGTCTATGGTTTAAATATAAATATTATTATTTATACTATTATTATTATTATTATTATTAATAATAATAATAATAATAATAATAATAATAATAATAATAATAATAGTAATAATATTTTATAAATATTGTCTTTATTATCAATACACACAGTGACTTTCGAGCCAAAAGCACATACATTTAAGTACCTGCTCTGATATTATCCTAGATCTGTGTATGAGAATTCCTTCGGGACTGAGACAATTTTCCGCCAGGACCGAGACTATTTGTATTCTCATTTAATTATTAACTAATATAAATTTTATTGATTTTATTATTATTATTATTATTATTATTATTATTATTATTATTATTATTATTATTATTATTGATTTATTTATTTATATATTTCTTTATCTTTGTTCGTCCCATCTTTATTCAGGGAGAGACAGAATTTACTCACCATTAATAAAGTCGACATTGTCTCTAACTCTTCCCTCTTCAGTAGTTTTATTATTATTATTATTATTATTATTATTATTATTATTATTATTATTAATATTATTATTATTATTATTATTATTATTATTATTCATAACTAATAATTACATTATTTTTACCGTTTAGCAATTTCATTTCTATTCCATTATACATATTGAAATCAATTGCGTCTTATTTTACCGTTTGAATTAAACGCTTTTACGTTGCAACATTAAAAAAATATTAAAACACACAATCTTCTTCCACAAACGGCTAAAATGATTTACGTGAACGTTTTCGAACATGATTGCTAGGAATGAACGCTGTCCAAGCTACAAATCTCCAGTTCTTTCAACGGTTTTCTTTTTCTTTTTCATTTCGATACTTTTTTGTGACCAAGAGCGGAGGTGCGCTTGAAATATAAAAAATAACAATAAATAAATTAAATACTAAAAACCCTCATAACCTTTAAATCACTATCCTAGAAGCATACGTGGACTTTTAACATTATATATATATATATATATATATATATATATATATATATATATATATATATATATATATATATATAAATTTGCAGGAAGATAATAGGTTGGCCAATACAAATCTTTAACACTCTTTTCATTCTTACATGATGATATCGAGCTAATTAGTATTATTATCATGCTGGATAAATAACATCGATCTTTGCAAGAGCATAGGAAACACAACGACAACAATAACAACAAGACTAACAATAATAATTAATAGCAATAATAATATAATAAAAATAATGAGAACAAAAACAATAAATAGAAAAAGAAACAAAATATATTACTATAATTATAAACAGTAGTCTTACTACTTCTACTACTACTACTACTACTACTACTACTACTACTAAAATTAATAACCCACATAAACTACGAGAACTAACCAACCACATAGAATTTGCAATTATAATAAATACAAACGTTCTGAAGTATCAGTAAGGATGGAAGAACAGAGAAAGGAAATCACTCATCAGATTTTCCTTTGATGAGTGCCGAGTGTACTCCTGCCTTGGGGACGTTAATTACTTTGGCATATCCACTACAGAATATATTGTCTTTGCCGGCCAAAAATAGTAGTAAGCGATCGTTGCAATAATGCAAAGTATCAATGGTTATTAAAATAGGCGGCGATTACTGGAAATCTGGACAAGCATGATTTTACTCAAACCTCAGAGACCGCCACCGGTTGATATGAAGTTGCAGTTATCGTAAGTAAAGACTAATAATATTAATTATATAATAAACAATTAAACGCACTGGCATCTGAGGAAGTGGTATGAGTAGCCGGCATTTATTTAATGGCCAGAGATATCAGTTACAGTATCATTTATTGGAATCATGCTATCGGTCTTGAACACTATATTATAATCTATGCTTATATTTTATCTATATATCTATAAACGTGAGAATATGTGTGTGAGGATATTTCTCAACCTATATACTCAACAAATTTTTAATCTACAAACTTAGAATTTTGGTATATAGTTATTCAAACAAGTGGACATTTTTTTTAATCGATTTTCATTTTTTCTGAAAAATTTGTACGTGGGAGTCGTTGGATTTTCCTTGTTTGCTAACAGTTTCATGACTGCGCATGCGTGAGTGGTTTACATTAGTGATTCCTTATGTTAAATATTAGTCGGTTTGAAAGCAACTTTTAAAGAGCTTGTCACGTTGGCGAAATAATTATCGTACTTGACTCGCTATCTTTAGATTTTGGTTTCGATCTCACCTTAGGTATTTTTTTTACAAGAAGTAAATTGTTTAGAAAAAATAATATTCGCTTGTACATGTCTCAGTTTCTGTATGAATTAAAATATAACATTTATGCTTATTTTACGACTGGGCAACGCCAGTCGATCTGCTAGTTTTCTATAATTTGAATTAAAGAATTAAGTAAAAGGCCATATTTAGTTTTGTTTGATACATGGTGCAAATGGAGACTATGTAATATCACTTTAGTAAAATACAATATATACAATCATGCGACACAGAAAACATTCGTGAAATCGAGAAAATACACGATATACAGCGAATAAACTGTTACTAAATTGGCGACACATTTTCGTTCTTATTGATTGTGAACAACTGAAATATTGACAACCATTCAGCAAAAATGGTGAATAAACCTCTTTCTCATACTTTCAACTACTCTGTTATTTCACAACTTCAAAGCTAGGAGGTTGTTTTATTTTATTTTCAATAAAAGATTTATCAATATCTGCTTTGCGGATACAATAAAAATCGCACAGGGCCAACCAATATCTGACTTTTAGTGTTTCATTTCTTTAAGTAATTGTTTAAAATGGCTTACCTTTCCACTGACTCTATGTTCAACAGGCAGTCTCCTGATTTATGGCTAGTGATAGGGTAACCCTTTTGTTACTAGCTTTTAAGCCTGGAAATATCAACTATCTAAAAAAAAAAAAAATTAACCGCCAAAATGTGATTGATTTGTGTTTGACGAATTCAAAATAGACATATTATATTCAGAGATATTAAATCCGTAAAATTATACAGGGAGGAAGAAGATTAATTATTAATGCATTTGGAAAAAGTTATTGCCTTTAAATTTTGTTTTTGATCTCTGAAATGTCAACTATATTAGTTAATTGCTAACTATGTTTCTACAAATATTTTGAGTAATAAAGCTTGTAGTATTAAAGCAACATTATAAGAATGTAATGGCCGTAGACAAAAGTATATGGAGATCAGTAGAAAAAAAATTAATTGCGAAAATAAGGAATTCCCGAGTTTTGAGAAATTTACAAAACGTTATAAAAAATGGGCAGCACCCCACTATCTTCTATGTCACTTGATTTGGAACCGATAAGGCTTAAAATGAGTATTTCCTCTTTACGTGGTTTATCTATTCTATTATATATATATAAATGTAAACGTGTCTGTGTGTGAGTGTCTGTGTACATTTTCCAACGCAATAACTCTGTCAATTTTAAGTCTACAGACTCTAAATTTGATATACAGGGTATTGAGATTTGGGAAAATCTTTGTAATCATTTTTCGACCAGAAATTTGGCTGTTAAGGGGTCAAAGTTCAACGATTTGACCTTTGAGAACTCTACCAAACTCCTCCCCTAATTTGGGGTCTAAACGCTTGAAATTTTAGATATAGGTTCCTTTGACATGGGTCTTACTTAATAACCTGATTTGAGCCACAAACAATAAATTTTAAGGGGTCAAAAGTTTAAAAAATTGACCGTTTTTTTGCTCAACGTACAACTCCAAACACACGGGCAACGCCGGGCTGAAATGCTAGTATATCATAAAGCCCTTGAAATTTTCAAAGTATATAACCCTGACATTATCACTGATATAGTAATCAAAATTATCATTTTGTTTCTAAGTCAAGTAATCACTTTCACTCACTGCATTAGTCTACTTCCAGGAATTTACTCAAGTTTTAATATTATTATAGGGATCATCAGTTGTTTACCACGAAAAAAGTTTCGGTTTTAGAGGGTGTAAAAGTGTGTTGAAAAGAAATCAATAAAATACATTAATAAACAAATGCAGCTAAACGGTTTGGAATAAACATCAATTATAGTAGAAAAACGTACATCTTATTACAGTTATTAGCTAATAACCAAGTTACGATCCACTGTTACTGTTAGTATATTTGCTTACTTTTAAAGTATTTTTCGACAGCATGTATAAAATATTTACTACAGGAAACGCTGTACGTATTAACAAAGAAATACAAATAAATGTAAAAATTATTATATAAAGTGGTTTCAATAATTTTCTTTTATAATCCACTTCGCAGACCGCAGTTGTCATTAAAATCATAGATATTTCCTATTTTTGTAGGCTGACAAACTAAGAATGATAATAGGGGAAAATACTTATGTTCGCGACTGCAACCCTTGAGACAGATCACAGAAACGAGATCAGAACTCGAATACAACACAATTGTAAGTTATCTAGTTTCTTGGGAAAGTGTAACTAACTCTAGGAATAATCATAAATATATGCAAATATATGCAAATATATGCACCTTATGAGTATTTTATTTTATTGGTTATCTTTGATATCACCATTATCACATCCCATCAGTCTCAAAAGACAATAGATACGCCCGTTACGGGTAGCTTTGCGTGCAATCTTTATATATATATATATATATATATATATATATATATATATATATATATATATATATATATATATATATTATCTGTTCATCAACGTTTCGCCTTTATTTCGAGACTTCCTCTGGATGATTATATATATATATATATATATATATATATATATATAATCATCCAGAGGAAGTCTCGAAATAAAGGCGAAACGTTGATGAACAGATAATAGGGTTTGTTCCTTTTTATTTCTCTCTCTCTCTCTTTCTCTCTCCCTCTCTCTCTCTCTCTCTCTATATATATATATATATATATATACAGGCGGCAAAAAGAAAGTCCGCACTTGTATTTTTTTTTTAAAACTGCCAATTACAGCTAAACCAAATAAAAAAACCTATACCTCATTTGATTGGCCTTTTATTTATCTATCATTTTACTTGTTCATATTTGACTTTTAATTGAAATATTCTAGTGTTCACGTTAATTTAAAAATAATAACTTCAATTTGAGGAGGCAAAACGAAAGTCCGTACAATGGAAAATTGTTATTTGAATGCAACACAAATACAACAGGAACACAATGAACTAGTTAATATTTAGTAGCATAGTCCTTCTGCAATTCGACAGCCTGCAATCTTTTGGGAATTCCTTGTATTAAACTGCAGCAATACTCCGGTGAAAGGACATACCACTTTTCTTTAAGTTTTGTCCAAAGTTCTTCCAAATTTGAAATTCTATCATTGCGTAGCTGTTGCTTGATGTAATGCAATACGTTTTCGATAGGATTTAGGTCTGGAGATTGTGCAGGCCAATCCAAACACGAAATAACATGCTCTTCAAGGAACCTCGTGACATTGCTAGCTGTGTGAATGGGAGCACTATCGTGCATGAAGATAGGATTATCATCCAAATTCCGACCAAAGTATGGTATAAAATGCTCAATCAATATATTAATGTACTTGGTCGAATTAATTTGACATTGCAAGCGGATTATAGGCCCTGGACCATTTGTACTAATAATACCCCACACCAAAACTGAACACCCACGAACTTGCAGCATTGAAACTGAGCACCTAGGATGAAATTCTTCGTCTTTCCTCCGATGGATGTACTGCCTACCATCACTGTATAGTCTATCGAACTTGCTTTCGTTGCTAAAAAGCACTTTGGACCAATATAAAGAGTCATGATCTTCATTGCATCTGACGAAGTCCAGACGGCGCTTTCTGTTCTTTACAGAAATCATTGGATTGCGTCTTGCAACATATCCTCACAAATTAAATTGCTTTAATCTGTTCTTGGCAGTAGAAAGAGAGCACTTTTTTTTAACAAGACTGCACTGTTGTTGGATTTGGGGAGCTATTTCAGATCTGTTTCTTAGGCTGCGGATCTTGATAGCATTGCATTCTCTGTTAGAATTAACCCTAGTACGACCAGATTTAGGGACATCGCGAACACTGCCGGTGTTTTGGTAATTTTTCACAGTCTTTTGTACTGTTTTCTCATCACATTTCAATCTGTGTCCGATTTCTCGATTGGATAAAATAGAAAGGTGGAGATAAATGACGATCACTAAGAGAAAGTCGTGACATATGGACTAAATGTTACGTTGTATAATCTGGAATAACAATTACTATTAGAGATGCTTTGCTGCCTGTTGGTGGATATTTTAAACTGATATAGGGGCGATAATTTAAGCTGTTCTTTTTTTGCGAATTTGTTGATGCGGACTTTCTGTTTGCCTCCTCAAGTTGAAGTTATTTTTTTTAAATTGACGTGAACACAAGAATATTTCACTTAAATGTCAAATATGAACAGGTAAAATTATAGAGGAATAAAAGGCAAATCATATGAGGTATAGGTTGTTTAAACAGTTACATTATAATTTAGCTTAAATTCGCAGTTTTTGAAAAAAATTACAAGTGCGGACTTTCTTTTTGCCGGAACTGTATGTGTTTGTGTGTATGTGTGTGTGTGTGTGTGTGAGTGTGTGTGCATATATATGTGAGTATATAGATATGAATATATATATATATATATATATATATTTTATATAAATATTAGGCTAAAAAGAAAGTTCTTGCGGAATTTTTCATTTTGTATTTCAAATTATGTATTTAAAAAAAAGTTATCGTCATAATACTTTCACTTTATATGTAATTTTAAATAGAGTTTTTCGCGGTATCTAATCGTTTAAATTACAATTGTTTTAAGACAATTATGTCTTCTTTTCAGAACCTTGAATACAAGAACAAAAAATAGAAAAATCGTATAATCTTCTCATTTTAATTCACGCGAGACCAAAAAGCTTCTGAAACAGCTCGCGATATCAACGAAGTGTTTGGCTCAGAAACCAGTAATGAGAGCAGAGCACATGAGTGGTTTAACAAATTTAGTGGCGCCAAGCGGAGTCTTGAAGATGACGAGCGTAGTGGTCGGTCATCGGATATTGACAACGATCAATTAAGGGCCTTAGTAGAAGCCAACTCATGCACAACTGTTAGAGAACTTGCTTCTGATTTATACAATGATATCCAACCATTTGAGAGAGATTGGAAAGACAAAAAACGATAAATCGCTACCTCACGAATTGAATGACAGCGAAAAGAACGCTGTTATAAAGTGTGATCTTCTGTTCTATTAGGCAACAAGAACGACCTATTTCTCCATTAGGTTGTGAGTTTCGATGAATAGTGTGTTTTTTACGACAACCAACGGCGCTCCTCTCAGTGGTTAGCCGCCGACTAAGCTTCACGACACTTCATGAAGACAGAGTTGTACAAAAAAATCTCATGCTAATTGTTTGGTGGTCTGCGACCGGTTTCATCCATTACAGTTTTATGATGCATGCGAAACTATTACGGCGGCGAGATAATGTCAACAAATGGATTAGATGCATCAGAAACTTCGACAACATCCAGCATTAGTCAACAGAAACGGCTCAATTCTCTTCTACGACAATGCTAAAACGCACGTTGCTAAACTGGCACTGTAGATGTTAAACGAATTAGAGTTCGAAACTTTGCATCATCCGCCATACTGTCTAGATCCCTCATTTACCGACACTCATATTTTTCAAATTTCGACAATTTTCTGGGTGAGAAACGCTTCAAAAACGTAAGCGATATCAAAAACACTTTTTGCGACTCCATCGCCACCAGAAGGCAAGATTATTTCGTTACTGACATAAATACACTTTTTAAGTCGAGATAAGTTTATCTCAATTTAAAAGTTATAAACCGCAAGGACTTTTTCAACTTGATATATATATATATATATATATATATATATATATATATATATATATATATATATATATCAGGTTGACAAAAAGTTATTGCGGTTTTTAACTATATATATATACATATATATATATATATATATATATATATATATATATATATATATATATATATGAATACGAATATCTATTATTGAACCTGTCATGTAATTTTCCTTTTTTATATCTAAGTCTACAAGGGGTGATGAAAATATTTAAACATAGTAAACACTGAAAAGAATAAGAGATTGGGATGAGTTTATTCAACATAGATGCCCACAAAGGATACACGCTTGCATGAACTGCGCTAAAAAGCTTTTATCTTTATTTAGAATAACGATTTTGTTTGAGAGTCAAGAAACACCTATTTTAAGCTATGTCATCATCATCATTGGCAAAACGGTTACCTGTTTTTGTAATTGGTAGTAAAACAAAAGTCAACTAGGTCCAGATCGGATTAACCGGGTTAATAAGGAACAATCGTTTTTGTTTTTGTTAGTATTTTTAGACTGTCACTATAGTCGATCAAGTTATCTACAATAATGCTGTCTAATCACTGTACAGCTTTTCTGTAGGTATTCTAGGTATGGCACCTTAGAAAACACAGAAAGCAGATACAATGACCGAGCTTGCACAATGAACGACATTGATATCGCATTAATTTCATTATGCTTCTGTCTTGATTAGTAGCAATTAAACTAGAATTAATCAAACAAGCAAATCATCTATATCAGCTTCAAATAGTTCAAGATTGTCTTTGACGTAGAGCACAAGATGTTTTCTATGCATGGAGAAAATGTCGACGAATCCACCTTGGAGACTCCAGAGTCCTTTTAGTTACAGTTTCTTTTTTCTGTACGCTCAAGTCTCTGAGGTTATGATATTCGACGATCTTATATAAGCAGCTGCGGAACCAGTTCAGTTTTATCCCTGACAGTTGCGGTTGGGGATCGTCCTGAAACACTTCCGTCGATACAATTTAACAAGATCCCAAACAACTCTGTCGACTCGACTCGGTACGATGCGAACAATTCCTTCGATACACCCAGATACACAATCAGAGCGTCCTCGGCAGCTACTCTCTGAATGAGCGAGCCATCATCTTTCTAGAGCCCCTGGATAATCTCATGTTCGTTGTAGGGTAGCCCGACTAAGACATGTACATATAGTTTTTACGCATACTGAACTTCGTCGTACTTCTTCCCTGCAAATTCTTCACCCAAACAGCATCTCCCGCCTTGTACTGACTGGTAACTGTATTATCCGCCATCACCAACTCAGTGATACCGTTAACACAGATCTTATATATTTATATTACGTTCGCAGGTGCAATCGTAGCCATTTTGTCGACCTTAGGCGAAACATTGTGTCAGTACACTGCCTCAAAAATCGTACACTGTGTTCTTGCCGCAACGTGTTTTATTGTGCGATGGGACCTCTCGATTATATACGCGGGCGCACCGAAATCATATGTCCACACCCAACATTCGTTTAAACTCAATTATTTCTCTCGCTTGGCGGTCCTGTTTCACAGAACAATTTTTCCTTCTGTTTGATGATGCTAACAGAATCTTGTCGCTTCAATTGCTTCTAGATTGCACAACAACTAGTCTGTCACCGTCAGGTTAATCTGAGTGTCACAATGGGTTATATCCGTGTAAACGATTCTCCAAATTTCCGTGATATAAAGCCATATCGACTTCCAATGCATTGTGATGTGGTCTATTGATTGCCATTCATTGCAATCTTCAACCACTGTTCTATCCTCACCTTCAGTTATTCCTTGGTAAATTAAGTTTACAAAGTACAACGTCCTCTGCCCACCGGGATTTCTGCTGGGCAGATGAATTGTCTGTACATGAGAAACGTTCTACGCCTATGGCAGACACGTGTTCTCTTGGTTCCGTTATATTGCATTTTATTTAACCATCGCTGTAAGTTGATTAATTCGGTTTTCGTGAGACTTAATTAAACCCACCTCGAGTCTCAGTGTATATTCTGACGCCAACCCTCGGAGCGTGAGAAGACGAGGCCTAATGTACATTTTAAATCCTGATTTGGTGTTCACTCCTGTTTGTCTGGAAAATTCGTCACTTATCCACCGATATACACATGCAGAATCCCTTCATAAATAAATGGTTTTGGCTTTCCACTGCAATACAAGGTTGAGATCTCGCAGCACAAAATTAAGCGTATTCAAATGTATATGCTTGTCCCCAGTCATCGCTCGGGGCCAGCTTGCGTCTTCTGTCATGGAAGCATTGCTTTCTACAACCATGCCAGTCACTAAAAGAATAGCTTCTACAAAGAATGTAATTTCATGTCTTCAGATACACTAGTATTCGTTACTGGATCTTCCTGAGACTCTCTCGAAAAATGTCTTGGATCATCCGTGCTAGCAGACGGTCTTGCCCTTCATATTCCCATCCAGTTGTCAGTTTTTACCCTTTGCTGTGAAAACACATAACCAGCAAAAAAAAAAAAGAAAAAAGAAAACACACACACACACACACACACACACACACACACACACACACACACACACACACACACACACACACTAAAAAGACACTTCATCTGGTTAGTTTATCGGGAACAACTAGAATATCACTTCCAGTATTCCCCAATAGTTCTCTTGCTCCCCTTTGACACGTAATCCCAACACGCGTGGATCAGGTCCAAGCTATTCTGCAGTTTTGCTTGCCAGACAAAACTTCTCCAAATATTCTTGACGAGGATCACAGAACACACACTCATTCACGAAAATATCGTCAATATACGAAAACGTAGCCGCGTTTATGGTTTCATCCTGGTTAAGGGTGGCATTAACTATGGATCGCACTATTAAATGGGCGACATTGAGCACAAATCCTAGGCGGATAAGACTATATCGTTGTCCCTTTATCTGTACTGTTATGAACGCCCAAAGTGATTTGTCGACACGCACTTGCAAATAAGCTCAGCATAGGTCTACCATTGTAACGTTAGATTTTTGCTGACGCGATTCCCTTTTTCGTTTCAAGCAAACATCCGCGTTGACTGTATACACGTCTACTTCCTCATTTACCTCTGTTGATAATCCATCACGGGACAGACTTTCCGTTTGTTTTCCCGCAGAACCGCCATAAGGGAGATTAGACTCTTTTGAGGAATCGTTTGAGGGATATGACAGCAGCCAACCTTTATCGATGTGCGTTTGCACTTCCCGATAATATGCCTTCCGACTGTATGTTGAAGATGGATATTCCGCAAGTTAATTCATCAGCGAAATTGGGGGTTGATCAACAGCCTATTTGCAGAGTAGGTTCCACGTGCTTTTTTCATACTCTGTGGTGAAATTAGGCTCAGTAATCGTGATGGCAGATAAAATTTGGGTCGCTGAATTGTGAAAACGTTTCCCCACTGGCACTAGTTATAGTTACTCCTAGCCGGTCCATCCGTCCAGCCCAAGCAACCAATCAAATCCAAATAGGTCTCCATCCACAAATAAAATTTCTATGGTGATGCCGAACATTGCACAAATGTAAACTTGCATCACTCTGATGGCAAAGCAGTCAAGTGTGCTTCCGTCTGCTGTAAGCACATTCTTCGTCCTTTCCACATAAAACTATTTGCATCTACATCGACCAGAGTTGTACGTGGTATTCCATTGTCAACAATCACACGCGCTAATGCCCATTTACAAGAGTTTATGGAATGAAATCGGCACTGAATTCTAGCATCCGTGCTCGTTTATATATATATATATATATATATATATATATATATATATATATATATATGTTGTGTCGTAGAACAGCTGTGAAAATAAGAACAATCAAGTCGGAAATTTAGTTAAGGAACAAGTGTATTAACAATAATGTACAAAGCTAACGGTTGAAGTGCAGTCTCATCTCTCTCACGAGTGTTGGAATTACTAGCGCTATTTATAGTGCTAATCGGTGTAAATTCCTCTATTCAAGGAAGGTCGGTACAACACCTCCTTTTGAAAATATCCCGTCTGGGATTAATAACGTTTTTGTTTTGGGTTCATCCTAATCAATTCTGTTGATTTCCGTTTTCTGTTTGATCTTCGTTTCTCCGGAGCTGTCTCTGGTATGGCCACCTGAAAAGTATCAAACACTGTGTTCATGATGTCCTCCTCGGGCGATCTGGTCACCTCACTCTTTGAGTATCTTTTCCGAATTTAGTTAGTGTGACGTTTGTGCACGAAGTCTGGTCCCTTAATCATGTAGACCATGTTGCCTATTTGTTTTTCAACAATGTCGTAGCCCCGGAAAGTCTTATTATTTTTGTGAATCTTGTAGAATACTCTTTCGCCAACTTTATACCATTTTTTTATCGGTTTTGGGAGATTTGTAACAACTTGTGAAAAATCGATCTAACCTTGCGTCCGAACATAACCTGTTTCCATTCGAAGTGACTCTGTAGACTTGTAAAACTGTTGGATTGACTTATATGTCGGCGAGCCACTAGCTTTTTTCGGAGTTTTCTTGAATGTGTCAACGAATTTCTTTGCTTGTCCATTACTTCTTGGGTGGTGTAGCGGAATGGTTAAATGCTCGATTAGATGATCCTCGCAAAAATGTTTAAATTCGGTAGACGTAAATTGCGTTTCACTGTCTGTAACAATGCAGTCTACTACTCCAAACATAGCGAATAGTTCATACAGGAAGTTGATAGTTACCTCGGATGTGGGATTCTTACATTTTAATACATCCGGCCATTTAGATAGGCTGTCTACAGTTAACTGTGTCTTTAGTTAATTGAGTCTCCTCTAGAATTTTTCTTTGTTCCTCTAGTGTTTTCATCAATATTTCCTCGAAGCGTTTCTGTTGTTGGAGCATTTTTTTTTCAAATGCTTGTTTAAATCTCTCTTCTCTTTCTACTTGTTGTTGAATTTGCTGCTTTTGCAACGCGAGATTTTGCTCTGCCTGGAATTGGAACAATTCCAACAGTGAATCTTTGAATTTCGCTTCCATCATACGGATTCAGTTTACAATTTACGCTTGTATTAAATTAATACTCCTTAGTAAAAAAAAAAATCAACGAAGTTTTCTTTCCTAATTCTTTGTTTGAAGAACAACAGTGTAGCTATCCTTTTGTAACTTAATTTCTTGAACGCTATATTTCTAGTCTTACTAGAAACAAGCCAGCGAAATAATATTTGTTTAACACTTTTTTATTAGCACGCGTTTTACGTAGCAAAAATAAAATACGTCGCTTTAAATATCCGACGAATTCGCACGGGAATTTTTTTTTTTTACCCTCTCTGCCTTTTTGCAAAAAATGACTTGATTCTTTACTTTTTTACTAAGCACAAATGACGTACGCGAATAATTATTTTTACGGTCTGTCTCTTTTCTCTTGACAAAGTCAAGCGTGTTTTTTGTTTTCCTAGTCTCAGATATTATCGAAATAACGATAAACTTATACGGTATTTGCTTGTTAGTTTTGGACATTCAACTTTGTAGAAAAAATTCTTACTGTAGGATAAATGGCTTCTGGTGAAGAAAAAAAATGAACCCTTTTTCCCTTTCTAAAACACTTGGTAAGCGTGTTCAGCTATTAAATAAAAAACAAAATTCGCGTTTTTTGCTGTAGATTTTGATAGCAAGTTTTTTTTCCCGTCGCCAAATTACTACTGTAGTAATTAAATCGCTGTTCATCCTTGCGTATCCAAATATCTGTTGAAATGACGAAGGTGTTCTGCCGTAAAGATTTTACGAATCTTTATTCCAATCACTTTTGGTGATTCTCTGTAGTGATGGTCGTTTCGATTCCTCGTCGCCAATCTGTTCTGTCGTGGAACAACAGGGAAAATAAGAACAATCAAGTCGAGGTTCGGATAAGAAAAAAGTGTATTAACAATAATGGTCAAAGATAGGAAAGCGTGTATATCTGCTGGGCATTCGGCTAGCAGTTGAAGGGCAGTCGCATCTCTCTCACCGGTGTTGGAATTAGTAGCGCTATTTATAGTGCTAATCGGTGTAAATTCCTCTGTTCAAGGAAGGCCGCTATAACAATATAATATATATATATGTATATATATATACATATATCTTTAGATATACACATATATATTTATATATACACATATATATATTTATATATATACACATATATATTTATATATATACATATATATATTTATATATACATATATATTTATATATACATAATATATTTATATATACATATATATATATATTTCTATATATACATATATATATATTTATTTATATATATATATATAGTTATATATATATTTCTGTAGCAATATATTTTCTTATTATATATAAATTCTTATATAAGAAGCTCAACGTGATTACGGAGCAATATATAGAATAAGTGACAAAAAGTTATATTAAAACATCCATGATGTTGACCATCTTATAATTTATTCCTTTAATTCAGTTGTATAAATTTAATTGGATAAGTCAACTGAATTAAAGGAATAAATTATAAGATGGTCAACATCATGAATTTTGGAATATAACTTTTTTCATTTATTCTTTCTATATTTATATATATACATATATATATATACTTATACATATACATATTTATATATATACATATTTATATATACATATATATATGTATATATATACATATATATTTATATACATATATATATATATATATATTTACATATATACATATATATACATTTATATATATGCACACATATATATTTATATATATATAAATATATATATATACATATATATATGACGTGTAATTATATTTTAGAATATTTTTTTATAATTTTCATGCAATATAGCTATATATATATATATATATATATATATATATATATATATATTGCATAATAAATTACAACAGAGCTTATTATTATACATATATTATTATACGTATATTATTATAAATCCTTTGGGAGCCCCCCCTCTGCCTATATTTGTAATAATAATAAAAACAAAGATTTGTATAGAAAAGCATTGATCTGACTACTACAAATCCTTTGAGGTAAAAATAGCAAATGCATGTTTACTCTTGCGCAAATGCAAGCTATCCTTGTATAATAGGCTTAAGTCGCGAGACGACGTTGCTGTTTTTGTTTTCCGACTAAAGATATTCTGAAATAGTAGATTCACCTGAGCACCTTTATGTGCAGCAATTATACGCACACACACACACACACACACACACGCATATATATATATATATATATATATATATGTGTGTGTGTGTGTGTGTGTATATATGATGAAAATGATGGAAATAGTATTCCGACAAAATAGAGAAAATAAAAAGGAACAAACCGCATTATGTGTTCATCAACGTTTCGTCTTTATGAGGAAGTCTCGAAATAAAGACGAAACGTTGATGAACACATAATACGGTTTGTTCCTTTTTATTTTCTCTATATGTATATATATATACATCAGTGAGAAAGAAGCTGATAGTTAAGAGTAAATTTTTATAATTTTAGATGATATTGTTGCTGAAAAGAGCGTAAAACAAGACACATAGAGATTTACAATAAAATACTCCTCATTAAACATGTCTGTTTACATTGCTAAACATTTTTTTGCATTCGCACATTAGTACAGACACTTTATTCTTTCAATGTATGAATGGTGGACTTCACCAAAAGAAAATTACGCGAGAAAGATAAGAAAGGAAACTTGTATTAGAAGTATTAAAATACAAAGCATTTAATTTTTTTTACATTTATTCATATTCAGTTGCAGTGCAGCGTATATCTTTTCATTAAAATCAGTCATTAAAAATGTGCAGTCATAAGCAGGATCTGAAAATTAGGTTGCGGTTTACTACACAATGGATGATAACAAATGTCTACGCGTTAAGAATGTTACTGCCATCAATATGTGGGGCTCCCTCAGTCTTTCACAGACTATGCATACTCACGAAGGGGTGCCTGTGCGTGAAATCCTTGTGGCAGGAGTTGCGCAATCTCCAACCACACCTCTTTTGATCCGACATTGTTAAATACTAGTTGCAAAGGAAGTGTATGTACAGGAAAACTGGAAACATAATATGTCGATATAAACGGAGAACACATACAGCGCCTAGAATTCCCAAATGGTAGCCCATCTGATACTAACCAAACTCAACATTGCTTAACTTCGGATTCTCTTGAAATTTGAATTAAAATATTAGGTTGTCCGGAAAATAATGGCCATTTCAGGAAGTCTGTTTTGAAATTGGATTTTATCATAGGATTTTTATTATATTTCATGTAAACATCAACATGATTATTGATTTATATGTGCTCTTTAATAATTTCTTACTTTTTTCTTTCAGAAAACGTTTTATGGGCGAATGAGCCCATAATTTGGAATATGAGAAAAGAAGACTTACGATTACTTTTCCTGCATGAGTTTAAGCTTGGTAACAATGCTTCTCAAACAACTGCAAATATCAATAGGGCATGGGGAGAAGGCATCACAAGTTATAGAACAGTACGAAGGTGGTTTCAGAAATTTCGTAGTGGTGATGAGAGCCTTAAAGATGAAGGAGGTAGAGGACGGCCATCTAATCTTGACAATGAAAATTTGAGAGCCATTGTTGAGCAAAACCCACGGCAAAGTGTCAGGGAAATGTCTCGGGAACTTGGTGTCAGCAGTTCAACAGTGTCGGACCATCTGAAGCAAATTGACATGGTGAAAAAGCTCGACAAATGCGTCCCACATGAGCTCAATGAAAATCAACAAGCTCGACGATTTAAAGTGTGTTCGATGCTCTTTTTGCGAAACATTAATAATCCATTTCTTGACCGAATAGTCACCTGTGACGAAAAGTGGATCCTTTATGATAATCGGAAACGATCAGGTCAATGGCTTGATTGTGATGAACCACCCAAACATTTTCCAAAGCCAAAGTTTCACCAACAGAATATTATGCTGACTGTTTGGTGGTGTGCAATTGGTGTTATTCATTACAGCTTTCTGGATGCTAATCAGAGCACCACGGAAGAGGTTTACTGCAATCAACTCGAAGAAATGCATCATCATTTACAAAAGTTGAGACCTGCATTAGTGAATAGGCGTGGTCCAATCCTGCTCCACGATAATGCGCGGCCTCATGTTGCGAGAATGACACTGCAGAAACTCACAGACTTGGGATACGAAACTTTACCACATCCTCCTTATTCTCCAGATCTTCCACCCACGGACTACCATTTTTTTCAAGCATTTAGCCGCTTTTTTAAGCAACAAAACTTTCAGATCTAATGCAGAGGTTGAATCTTTTTTCAATGATTTCTTAGCATCTAAGCCAAAAAAGTTTTATCAACGAGGCATAAATGATCTAGTTGATAGATGGCAAAAATGCATGGCTGTTCAAAGATCATACTTTGACTAATTTCAATGTCTAGTGTCACCTATTTGATTAATAAATCCTTTTTCTCTAAAATTGGCCATTATTTTCCGGACAACCTAATAGTTAGTATTCCCTTGCTTCGTCACCCGTTCAAAAGTTAGAATTACTTTTTTATGTTGGATATATAAAAAGACTGCTACTATTATGTTACAAAAAAACAAAGAAAAAAACTTACAATTGTCTTAATTTTAAAAATCTCTCCCGCATCAGCTTGGAGCAGCTCAGGTACACTGCTGATCAAAAATTTTGAAAGGGAACCTTTTTGTTTAAGGATAGATTTTAAACATCTTAAGGTTTCTAATACTACAATCTTAAAGGTTTTGGAAACAAAAAGGTACATTCCAAACATTTTATTTTAAAATTTGCATTAAATTAGGCTTTTTACATCTGATCAAAATTATAAGACCAAGGCTATAAATTATTAGATTTATGGTAATTCTAATGTTTTTAGTTCACTTAGAGATTAGTAATCACTGTGTAAAAGTGTACCTTCACCAAAGCGATAAAACTAACCAAAGTTGAGCGGTCTCGAATTCTAGGATTCTATAAGCAAGTTTTGTCACAGCGAGCGATAGCAGCTAAGGTAAATCACAGTAAAACTGTTATTTGCAACTTTCTAAAGAACACAGAGAATTATGGAAAAGCAAAATCCTTTGGCAGACCCCTCCCTGCCTAAATTTCTCCTGCATTGAGTAGGAGAATCAGACTGGTTGTTATGAATGAGAGAGGCTTTTCTTCTAGTCAAATTAAGGCGGTTATAGATGCTGATTACAATCCAATATCCATCAGACGATAAAAAAAGGCATGGTAAATAAAAAGCGTAAACAAATTCCTCGATTGCTTCCACGTCACAAAGTGGACCGCTTAAGATGTAATCGTTAATACCAAACCTGGAACGCGTAAAAATGGAAGAAAGTCCTGTTTTCTGATGAGAAAAAAAAATCAATTTTGATGATCCTGAGGCTTCCAGCGATATTGGCATGATAAAAACATGCCCATTGAAAATTTTTCCACACGCCATATTGGTGGAGGGTCCGTAATGGTATGAGGTTCCTTTTCTTACAGAGGGACGATGGAGCTCCAGGTGGTGCAGGGTCGTCAGACAGCAGCTGGTTATGTTAGCATACTACAAAAAGCCTCTTTGATGATGGAGGGTCATCGTTTGCGTGATGATGGATGGTTATTCCAACAGGATAATTCTGCAATCCACACTGCAATACGGACCTTGAGCTTTCTACAGGAAAATGGAGTCCATCTCATGGGACATCCTGCATGCTCACCGGACATGAACCCAATTGAAAATGTTTAAGGATGGATGACAAGAGAGGTTTATCGAAATGGCAAACAATATTCAACAAAAAATGAACTTTGTGAAGCCATCTACCGAAACCAGAGCAGGATCCCCAGCACCTTGATGGAAACCCCATTTCTAGCATGTCCCAAAGAATTTTTGAAGTCATCAAAAGCAGTGGAGGTAGAACACATTATTAAGTTTGATTATTGAATGTTTTGAAACACTTTTCATACATTTTTTGTACAATTTAATAGAATTTTTGTCCGTGATCTTATAATTTTGATCATGTGTAAACAGCCTAATTTAATAAAAATTAAATTTTAAAGATAAATCTTTTGAATGTAGCTTTTTGTTTCCATAACCTTTTAGATTGTAGTATTGGTAACCTTAAGTCGGAAGAGTTTCAAATCTATCCTTAAAAAAGTTTAATTTTAAGATTTTTAAGTGGTCTAAAATTTTGGATCAGCAGTGTATCTATTTTTAAACTAGTACTTATATAGTCTATAATGGTAAATTTCGCCTAAAACAATTGTTACTTAAACACACGAAGCATCGAGTTCAGCTACTGACAGAAATGTTGTGTATATAACAAAGAAGAAAAGTTAAAAACAACGAAATAGATATTCTTGTTGTCTATACGATCGAATTGCAATAATATTAAATCGTGTTTACTTCATTAGGACGAAAGAACAAATGATGCCTGTTTGCTGTGATTCGCAAATAAATACTGTTTCTCATCAAATTGAAAAATGTGTTTACAAATGTAGATACGCTGTGATAAACAGTAAATAAGATCGTGTTATTTCAATTTAATTCACACATAATGAACTCACAAAAGCAGGGAACAAAACAATAAACGCGGCGGCTTATTCTCCATTTGAATTGTTCAAAAAAAAAGAAGGAGAAGAAGAAAAAACAACTAATTCGCCATATTGAATTGCATTTTGAGATGTGTCCACGATTAGTAGTCTCTCAATCTGTTTATTACAATCAAAATCCAAATTATTTTGGCATATGTCTAATCGTCTCTTTAAGGACTTTACTCGGACGTTTAGGCGGTTATATGTCATGTCATGCTTAGATTTTAAATGACATTTTAAGATGTTATCACGCACTTTAACGAAGTCTCAGGCTGTCGCTCAATTACGCTTAATCTAAGCATAACATTTACAGGTAAATGTGCAGAATATGGTCTTTTTTTCAAATAAAGTTATCTCTAATATTGATAAATTTTGTGAAATACTCAACAAAATGTAATGAACTGAATACTGTTCACTGTCATAAGATAATATGGACGTATACAGCCTATATATATATATATATATGTGTGTGTGTGTGTGTGTATATATATATATAATATAAAGCTGAATGCGTGTTTGTTTGTGTGTGTGTGTTTGTTTGTTTGTTTGTGTGTGTGTGTGTGTGTGGTCACGAATCGGCTCCTATATGGTTGACTATTTTAAAAACTGATTACATATAATGATAGAAGATGTATCGCGACACAGAAATGGGTATGTTTGATCTGGCAGAACGGTGGTTCATTAAAATTTTGGGGTCTACGTTCGCGCCTGGTTCACAAAGTATGGCAATAAAAAATTTTAAAATTTAAAAAAAAAACGTTTACAAGTGTTTTTGATATAAATGCACATAAGAATTCTTTGATAAGTATGTTTTAACTTAAATAGGGATGGTATAATAAAATTGTGGGGTCTGCGTTCGCGCCTGGCCTCTATAGAATGGAAATAGGCACAAACTTTAATAAAGACTTTTCATACCTATCTACGTAATTATACTTTGATAATTATGTTTCAGTTTGAAGAAATATGGTATAATAAAATTATGGGGTGTTCGTTCGCACCTGACCTCCATAGAATGGAAATATGTCGACAAGTTTAACAAGTTTTTTTTTAATATAGATTCACAGAATATTGTGATAAGTGTTTCAGTGTGAACAGGTATGGTATAATAAATTATGGGGTTTATCTATTTTATTTTTACTTTCATCATATTTTGTTTTTGTTTTGATACCCCCAAATTCGAAGCTATCTCTTTACAACCCTTCCTTTTCATAACCTATCATATTTTCATAAATCAGAGTCCATTTTCTGTAGGCTGTTTTTGAACCCAGTCAACGACGAGTACTTTTGCTAGTATATATATATATATATATATATATATATATATATATATATATATATATATATATATATATATATACAGGGTGGCCACAAATTCTGATTTACTGAACCGTGTCTACAGGAACTTTGAATTTCGTATTGGCTCGTGCATAGCTGCAAACGGCGAACATATCGAGCAATTGTAATCCTTGTAAAGAACTTTGAATTTGAATAAATGTTACTGCTATAACTTTTAAAATTTTTTAACTTTTTTAATTAACATTGGTGCGTGACTTTGTGGCCACCCTGGATATATATATATATATATATATATATATATATATATATGTATATATATATGTATAAATATGTAAATGTATATATAAATACACACACACACACACACACACACACACACACACACACACACATATATATATATATATATACTAGCTCGAGGCTCGTCGATGCGCGGTCGTACTATATACTTAAACATGTTTTAATTTCTGCACATTGCATTACTATAGAACCAATACTTTATTGATTATTATATATAAGGAGGAATAATTTGCGCTGTTGACGAATTCGCAAAAAATTTTAAAAAATGATACTGATAATTTCGTTCATCAAATTCTGTCTGTGTTTGATTAAAATATACTGTCAGTTGATATTTGAGCTTGCCTATTTTTAAGAATAGTCTGTCTTCTCTTATAGATAAAAAGAAATTTTTTATGAGAATAGTTTACGTTACACCGGTCAATGGTACACTAGTTTAACATAAAATATCCCTCCTTAAAAAATTCCTTTTTTTATCTATTAGAGAAGAAAGATTGTATTTTATAGATCAGATTTTTTTTTTCGATTTTACATGCCTATCGGATAAATTACTGTACAAAGCATATCTCATAAAAATCCTAGAAATATAAATTACATTTTTGTAAAACTTGCAAAAATTGACTTATATATATATATATATATATATATATATATATATATATATATATATATATATATACGCACGTTTATAAACAATCTATCTATCTATCTATCTATATATATATATATATATATATATATATATATATATATATATATATATATATATATACTAGCATGGATGCCTGGCGATGCCCGGGTGTTTTGAGGTGTATGCTGAGCAAAAAAAAAAAAGCAGTAAATTTTTTAAACTCTGCCCCCTATTATGACCCCTTAAAATGTATTGTTTTGGACTCAGCTCAATTTATTAAGTTAGATCCATGTCCAAAGAACCTAAATCTAAAATTTCAGGTGTTTAGACCAAAAATTGTCGGAGGAGTTTGGTAAAGTTCATAAAAGTCAAATCGTTGAACGCCAAATTTCTGGAGGAAATCCGGCCACATCGATTTTCCCAAATCTCAGTACCCTGTATATCAAATTTCGCGTCTGTAGACTTAAAATTGAGAGAGTTATTTTGTATGGAAATGTACACACACGGACAGACACTTTCACTTTTATAGATATATAGATATACTAGCATTTCAGCCCAGTCTTGCCAGGGTGTTTGGAGGTGTATGTAGATCCCCCCCCAATAAAAGCAGCCAATTTTTTAAACTTTGCTACTATTATGACCCCTTAACCTTAATTATTTTGGGCTCTAATCAATTTATTAAGTTAGATCCATGTCCAAAGAACCTATGTTTAAAATTTCAAGTGTTTAGACCCAGAATAGGCGGAGGAGTTTGGTAGAGTTCTCAAAAGTCAAATGTTTGATTTTTTACCCCTTAACAGCAAAATGTCTGGCCAAAAATGGATTACAAAGATATTCCCAAATCTCAATACCCTGTATATAAAATTTTGAGTCTGTAGGCTAAAAATTGACAGACAGACACGTTAACTTTTATAGATATACTAGCATGGATGTCCGGTGTTGCCCGTGTATTTTGAGGTGTATGTTGAGCCAAAAAAAGCGGTCAATTTTTGTTTTCATTTGCCCCCTATTATATCTCCTTAAAATTTATTCTTTTGGGCTCAAATCAAGTTATTAAGTTAGATATATGTCCAAGGAAACTATATCAAAAATTTCAAGTGTGTAGACCTAAAATTTTTGGCGGAGTTTGGTAGAGTTCTCAAAGGTAAAATCGTTGATCTTTGACCCCCTTAATCGCCAAATTTCTGGCCAAAAACCGATCACATCGATGTTCACAAATCTCAGTACCCCGTATATCAAATTTCGAGTCTGTAGACTAAAAATTGACAGAGTTATTGCGTAGGGAAATGTACACACAGACACAGACACAGACACAGACAGACACTTTCAATTTAAGAGAGAACGTATCTCTGTGTGTCTGTGTACATTTTCAAACGCAATCACTCTCTCAATTTTTAGTCCACAGACTCGAAATTTGATACAGAGTACTGAGATTTGGGAAAATCGATGTGATCGGTTTCCGGCCAGAAATTTGGTTGTTAAGGGGTCAAAGATCAACGTTTTGACCTTTGAGAACTCTACCAAACTCCTCCTGTTATGTTGTCGTATCATATAGGATATGAGTGTTTGTTGTATTATCTCTAATAATGGATTAGAAGAGATGACGTGTTATACTATATATTTATGTTGTACCATAAAGGGAATCGTGTGTGAGTGACATTTATTTTCAGAACCTACCTCGGCTTCTTCAATGTTGGATCATCTGGAATTTCTCGTCCTGGAGGGAGACTTGATACCTGTTTTTGGATGAAGATTCAATCACTCCAAGACAAGGAATTAGTTCTATCGTTTATTTCACTTTTCCCAAATGTCTTGCAGAAGGTGGAAAGTGCAATCGGCCTGTGTGGGTTCTTCTTCTACACACATCAGTGTTCGCCCCCCCCCCCCCAGTTAAGAGGAGGAGACAACGGGTAGTCGTCCGTTGTCTTCTGAGTCCAAATCAAATCTCAACGATTCAGCTAACCTGATCACCTGACTCACACGCAATCAGATCAGCTGATCTTTTACTTCCGGTCAACGTGTCTACACTATAATTCACCTCTTCCTCTCTCTCTCTCTCTCTCTCTCTCTCTCTTTCTCTCTTCCTATTCCTTAACATTCCTTTCACCATTATTTATAAAAATGTATGACGGAGACATACATTTTTTTACTACCGACGTTTTCTAAGGGAATCCTAAGCTCACCCCACTGGCAAATGAACTGTCATACCATCATTCAATAAATCATAAATCAAATAAATAAAATTACATCTACCATGTTGCGCGAATCCTTGCGCCCTCGAAGGTCAACAACTATCTGTGACCCCATGGCCTCCATTTCGCATCTTAGGATCATGCAGAGATCACGATATCTCTCGTCACGCTATAACGCGTTTCCACAAGCACATGCCTCATACGAGATAAAAGATTTTTCTTATAATATTACGAGGGCATTTTCCTATGTCTCCCGCCGAATTACGCATCCGGAGAAAAATCCCACGAAAAAACGACACAAAATAAAAAAAATTCTACAACCATTTCGAAAATTAGAATAAATATCGACTAAACCTTTGACTCTTCCAAACTTAAGAACTAGTTGACCCCTTATTCAACCCAGTAGTGTATCTTTTTTCTCCTACACTGCTTAAATCTTATTTCTTTCTCTTTTTTAACATCTTATTATTATTACTATCATTATTAATTAATTAACAACATGTTCTTACTTATAAATTAATCATTATCTCAATAAACTCCACAAGGCAAGAATTAACTCCTCCTCCTTCTGCGAAAAAAAAAATATATGTCCAAGAACAAGAAAATACCTGCACAATTCTGATGTGAGAAAACATCAATCGCATGAAAATATAAATTAAAAAAAAATTCATACAATCATTCACAAAGTCTCATCTCACCAATAAAAATTACAAGTAACAAAAACATAGATTCGTGGAAACCCAAAATTGTTCACGTCAGCACATTTTGAGGTCAGGTTACATAACATTTGACCCCTCACAGAATCACAAAAATACAAAAACATTTTTTTTAAATCACAGTCTTTTACAAAAAATACATAGACATTTACAATTAAAATACATAGTCGTTTCCAAAAACAAAACAAAAAACGACACACTAAAAATTTTCAGACAATCCTTCATAAAACAAAATTCAACACAAAATAACAATCGATGGAAACTAAATTTGTCCACGTCACCCAACACTTGGGGTTTTCTGAAAAAAAATATCACCTTTTACTTATCCGAGTGACTTTTATTATGGCCTTTTCTGCCCTTTTTTCTACTGCAACTTACGCCACGCCAGGGGAACTCCAATTGCTCCCTGACACTGGACAGAAACACATTTCGCTTTGCTATATTGGAAAAACTTTTTTTTTCTAGGTCGGTAACCGTTACTGCCTTTCAAAGCATATAGCTCAGCGAAATATATCGGGATTCCATCCATGGATTTTCCATGTTGATCCTACTCGAAATCACAGAATCCCATCACCCTAAGACAACACTTGTTTCTTTTCTTTTTGTTTTTTTTTTCATCTAAGAAAAACATACATTTTAACATTTCATAACACAGTTTACATACAATAACATTTTTCCACACCAGAAAAAAATTCTCACGAAAAAAACCCGTACAATTAGTGAAAAAACAAAACAATTCCACATTAGCAGAAAGTATCCATTGTTTCTTAACAAACAAACAAAAATACACATTGTCTTTTCCTAAAAGTATGCAAAGCTTTTACAATTTTAACTGTATATAATTGTTTAACCTATAAATTCATAACAAATATTTGATTGACGTGTTTCTCTGTAATCGTGACAAGTCATCTCATTCCACTCTGTAACTAAAGTTTATATGTTCTATTTCTTCTTTTTTCTTTTTGTTTTTATCAGTATGTCAATTGATATATCTTTTTTTTTTCAATTCCCACTGTTTATCTTTCTACACCGTAACATAGCATTTTTTTTCTGTGTTCTCATATGTAAAATCAACAATTCGTTATCTGCATGTCGATCCAGCTATCTGTTTTTTTTCTTATTTCTCTTAATTTAGGATATAATAATTTTCATTTAACATAATTTTAATGTGTCTTTTTTCCGTTGTGTCTATATATATATATATTTGTTTCACCGCTGTTCAATGAAAGGACCCTACGTCGTTGTTTTTTTTTCTTTAATTTTCTTTGTCTTTTCCTTTTTTATGTGTAGTGTACAATATTTTTTCTTCTTTTTGTTCACATTTCTGTAATCGTGTAATGTTTTTTTTTTCGTGGTATTATTTTTTTTTCTAATTATCTTGGACCCTTTTAAAACGTTGTATTTCTTTTTTTTATTATTTTTCCGTGGTAACCGAAGTTCTTTTTTTTACCCACCCTTGCTGGGTGGTCTGATCGCTTACGGCACCAAATTGAGTGTTTGTTATGTTGTCGTATCATAAAGTATATGAGTGTTTGTTGTATTATCTCTAATAATGGATTAGAAGAGATGACATGTTATATTATATATTTATGTTGTATCATAAATGGAATCGTGTGTGAGTGACATGTATTTTCAGAACCTACCTCTGCTTCTTCGATGTTGGACCATCTGGAATTTCTCGTCCTGGAGGAAGACTTGATACCTGTTTTTGGATGAAGATTCAATCACTCCAAGACAAGGAATTAGTTCTATCGTTTATTTCACTTCTTCCCAGATGTCTTGCAGAAGGTGGAAAGTGAAATCGGCCTGTGTGGGTTCTTCTTCTACACACGTCAGCGTTCGCCTCCCCCAGTGAAGAGGAGGAGACAACGGGTAGCCGTCCGTTGTCTACTGAGTCCAAATCAAATCTCAACAATTCAGCTAACCTGATCACCTGACTCACACGCAATCATATCAGCTGATCTTTTACTTCCGGTCAACGTGTCTACACTATAATTCACCTCTTCCCCCTGTCTCTCTCGCTCTGTCTATTCCTTAACACTCCGACAATTTTAGGTCTAAACACTTGAAATTTTAGATATAGGTTCATTGGGCATGGATCTAACTTAATAACTTGATTTGATTCCAAAACAATAAATGTTAAGGGATCAAAATAAGGGTCGACGTTAAAAACAAATTGAACTCTGCGGTCTCTATTAAATTACTCAGACAATTTCTCGTCTAAACATTTGAAATTTTACATAAAGTGTATTCAGAGATAGGGCAGGCTTTTTTCATTGATTTGGGTCGGAAACCTGAGCTATGTATGTATAAATGTATGTATGTTTGCATGTCTGCCTAAAAATTTCAACAGAGGCGATGGATTTTCACAAAATCAGTATCTTTCTGAAGCTCCACCCTTCAGACGACAAATACCGAAGAATCGGCTAAAAACATTAATTTCTGTACACTCAACTGGGCACTTTTCAACAGGGCGTGGTTGCTTTTTACCGGTATTTTTAAATGTATTTATAAGCTACAATCAACATCCAAATGAATGCTTTGGTGATAATTGCGGTTTTCAAAAGTATATATATATATATATATATATATATATATATATATATATATATATATATATATATATATATATATATGAGGTTAAACAACAAAATTGTCGCCCTAAAGCAGCCAAAAGCCACTAACAACACTACAGATTTATTTAAAAACTTTGGAAAAAGCAATTCAGGTAACTTGATTATGTAGTAGAGCTTACATCTATTGGATGTAGCCGCCTTCAGTCTTAATAACCTCCTCGATACGCGTCCAGAACTGGGAGCATGGCCTTTTCAAAAGTGCCGGCATGAGCTCGGCCAATATTTGGTGGTGTGCGGCGATCAGGCTGGTTTTCGTGTTGTGGTAGGTCATGTTGGTAATGTGCTCAACATATGACCAAACGAAGTAGTACGACGGTTTCAGGTCATGGGACGAGAATGGCCAGTGTGAGAAGGGTACAACGTCATAGCCCTCATTGTTAAGCTAAGCCTGGGTATATTTAGATTTATAATCTGGCACCGAGTCCTGCTGCCACTTCAAGGATTTGCCAGCAGCGACGTGATTACACAAGCAAATCACCACAATCTTAAGCACATCCAGGTACACCTTTGGGTCGACTTTCAATCCAGTTTCGAAGATGTGAAGTGCAGGATGTGACTTTCAGTTCAAACCATACCAAATAGCATAACTGTGACCGGAAACTATGTTTTTATAACACTGGACTGTTATTCGTGGATATCCAGCGATAATTCTGGTTATATATATATATATATATATATATATATATATATATATATATATATATATATATATATATATATATATATATAATAGAATTATACACCAAACAGGTGTTTCGTCGTTACAGAAGCTCATTATTTTAGCTACAAATGGCGAGATATAAAACCAGAAGGCACGCCAGTAACGTTCGTTTGTAGCATTATAAGTTTTGCAATTTATTTAATATATTCTATTTTTATTCATGTTACTGGTAATTTAAAAGTTTAGCTGTTTCTGGGAAATTACTTTACCGCTATGGTGAACCATTATTTTTGTTAGAAATAAAAATTGTAAAAGCTGAAATTTTGACAACTGGTAATCGTTATCATCCATAATAACATACTAAAATTTGAATCATTTGCACGTTCCTATTTTGAAAATAAATAAATAATTGCTATGATTCTTTTTCTATCCTTTGCAAATGATTCAAATTTTAATATGTTATTATGGATGATAACGACTACCAGTTGTCAAATTTTCAGCTTGTTATTTCTAACAAATATTAGGTTTGAAAATTTTGTCTCTTAGTTTTGACGCTACTATATGTATATATATATATATATGTGTGTGTGTGTGTATATATATATGCATACATATATATATATATATATATATATGTATATAACCCCCTCATTATTTATATAATGCTTCCTCTCTTTCTCTTTGGCACGCGAATTAAATAAGAAGTCACTATTCTTTTTCTTAGCTGTTAATCTGTCATTCCTTCTCACGCTAACATGCTGAGATATAATTATTTTTTGCTTGTTATATTTATTTTGTTTTTCCTTAGTTTACTTTAACCATTTTTATTGTCCTCTAGCAATTACTAACATTTACGAAGAACGAATCAGTAAATCATCTTCTTTTAAAACATTGCTATATGAACGTAGATCAAAAGTAAAGTATCCCATTTTTTCTAAACCCCCAAAATTAAACAATTACAACGATACGTATGGTAGCATTAAGACGAGTTACATTTTTCGATCACGAATGGGTTTTTCTACATTGCCACCACCATTCAAAATGCAGGATTACAATAACGTATGCATGCTTTTTGCGCACATCGATAACTGGGATTGCTTTCTGAGAGTCTCATACAGTCAGTATCTGCATAAAAGATATGAAAATCGGACAAAATGACTGCATAATTCCGCCATGGTAACGATGCCATTTGGAAACCGCTTTGATCGATTCGAGCGGCAAAAAGATGGTGCATTTTTTGGAACTCCTCTTGTATATCAGCGCACTGATTTAACAATGCTCATGCATTGCAGATTCACAACGGAAGAGAGTGGCATTCTGTCCTCAAAATAACTCGTCACTGCATATATAAATTCATGATTACTCCCAGCATGACGATTAAGCACGTGCGATTTGATTTGTAAAAAGAAAGAAGTTAGATAGAGCTAAACCTGATTGGCCCTTTGTGGTTGCAGCCTGAAGGGGCGTATTGAATGCAAAGCTAGAGTAAGTGTCTTTTTAATCACTAGTGTTTCTTTTTTCTTGATTGCTACTTCTATTCTCTAAAGTATGATTTATAATTTGGTGCAGTAATAATTTGTTTTCTATGTCAGATGAAAATCATGATTGCGCTTCGACGGTTTATAGACCAGCCAAAAGCCACTGATTTTCGAATTCGTTTAAAATTTCTCAGAATGGGATAAAAATTATTCTTATTGTTTGCTTTTTAATCCTTTATTCATGTTATGAATAGAGAAATAGATTTTACTTTTATTGACTAATCTTAAAGGAATATGCTTATGGTTTGCGTGAAAGAGAGTTAATATCGTTAAAGCTTTCAACCATCAGATTTCTCATCATAATTACTAGGATCTACACTGAAGACAGAACATCGCTTTGAAATCTCTATTAAAATGATGAGGGCCGAAACATAGATGGTGCACACGGTTTTAGCAATGCAATGGACACCGAGATGTCTATCATCCAAAATTATACGTTGAATTTCACCAACTTGTGCATCTGTTTTGGATGACCCAAGTCATTGTTATCTTTTCCGCTGCCCTTTTACGCTTTAATCGCGCATTCAGTTTCATACGAAGGAGAATTCATATGAAATATTTCTACCAGGTTGTAATTGAGTGCAATAATATTATACATATTTTCTGAAATTGCGGGCGGGTTCTTAGGTTTGTCGATTAATTCTTGCATTTGAATGAATTTAAAGTATAAATACCAACTAAAACTAACATATTTCTTCATAAAATTTCACCATATGATTCATACCATATAAGAGGTTTTAGTCATATACTATTAACGATGTACCTGGTATCTAATTATTAGCGATTTTCCTAAAATTAGAGTACATTTTAAATTTATGCGAGGTTAACACACAGCCATCTTAATCTATAAAAATTAAGCAGAAAATAACGCTTGTATAAATAAATAAACTTACTTCTGCTTTTAAACGGAACTGGTGTTGGTAATAATATATGAAAGGGCATAAAATTAAACATAAATTAAATTCAAAATAAATTAAATAATTCAAATCAGTATAATATTTCTGAATAGAACCGTTAAAACAATTCTATTAAAAAAACAATTATTGTTTTTGTAATATGTAGTTATTTGTTAAAAATGATTTTTCCTTTATGTAATATGCAGATTAGATAACTTCATGACTGTAGATTTCTCTTGATTTAATAGTATTATAGATATCATGCTGGAATAAATGTATATACAATTTTGTTATCTTTATGAAAATTAATTTGTGAAAGAGTGACCCTTTTGTAAATATTAATCAGATTGTGAACAACCAGGCAACCAGACACTAATACGACTTTATTATAATAGATTAGCAGGAATATCTGACATTGCACGGGATTATAGAAAACATTAATAGAAGATTATACGTGTTAGTTTTCTTTTCCATTAAAGTAGACATTTCTCTTTCGATGAAAGACTAAAAAATAAAACTTAAGATACCTTAAGAGTCATAGTAACAATTATAGCGTCAAATAAAATTGCCGATGTCCCCAGAGCTTTAGAACACCTAAGCTTCACTCCCTCACGTTCTTTGTAAAGAAATGAGAATAGATAAAAAACGATGAAATAAACCCGGAGATGTCATCATACAATTTGAAGACAAAAATCTAACCCATTTCCCAGATCTATAAATGCATGAGAGCATTAAAATTATGCGTAATTCTTGATAGCAGACAATGGCGTCATTTGGCGCAAAATAAAGGATTTTTTTTTATTAAATTGCAGGTATTATTTTTATTGGATTACGCTGATTAAAGAAATTCTAACTTTATAAGGATTTGTTGTGTATTTTGAAGTTTTACTGGAGATACAGACACACATACAATTGTCTTTTATAAAACAGATTCAGATAGATATTTTCTATGATATCTATAATCGTTACTGACATTTCGGTGTAAAATTCAACAATAAATCAACATTAAAAATACCTACAGCTAATGACAAGTTATAATTAATTAAAAAATTGCAAGGCGATACACATCTTAGTTTTAATTTTTTGAACTGTGTTTTAAGAAAATTTCATAACAAGAAGGATTGAAGCATTAAAAGATAGAAAAATGAAAACTAAATATGCTTTTGTATATTTTCAATAATTGAACTAGACGCATTCTCTTTGACAAATGATTTTTGAAGCGATATACCGAAGGACACACTAGAATGAAATGTGTGAGTATACAACGTTGACTGTAACAGTGAATTCAACCAACGAGGTTTCACGATGAAGAAAAAATTGACGTGGCTGGTTACCTTTTATGCATCTAAAACCAAACTCCTATCCTTACATCATCAACGCTGTGATCTCCATCAGCATCAATTGTGATGGATGGCTCTCGTCTGGGAGAGGTCCCGTGTTTTGACAAGCTTCTGGGTTTGACCTTTACTCCTGATCTAAAATGGAACACGTACATCAAGTCTGTTGCCAAGGTCGCTGGAAAGATGGTGGGATCCTTCTACCGCTCCAGAAGATATCTCACTACTGATGCAATTCTCTATCTGTATACAAGCCAAGTACGTCCAAGGATAGAATACTGCTGCCATATCTGGACAGAAGCTGCTAAAAACAGCTTATCCTGCCTTGACAGAGAACAAAATAGACTTCGTGGCTTAGTGGGGGATGCCCTTTTCTCTACCCTGCAACCTCTCTCCCACAAAAGAGACGTTGCGAGTCTATCCTTGTTTTATCGTTATTTCCATGGCAGGTGCTCGTCTGAACTCCAATCTCTGGTCCCCCCTCGCCAATCTTTCACAAAAAACACCCGTCTAGCTAAATCCACCGTGAAAACTTTCCCCCACTCTTTATTTGTGCCTAAATCAAAACGTGGATTCCATGAACAAAGCTTCTTTCTTAGAACTGCACGCCTGTGGAACTCTGTTCCGTCTGCCTGCTTCCCGTTTTACTACAACTTGGATGTCTTTAAGTCCAACGTTAACAAAGTCCTAATGAACCGCCCCCTTAAGTACACACTTCATCAAATCTCCACACTAACGTACTGTACTTGGAATGAACCCTTATCCCTGAGTGGCTTCCAGGCCTTGATAAGTGGTGACCACCGTGTAAAAAAAAACAAAAACCAAAAACGATATTTAACTTTTTATGAAAAATAGCTCTAGAAAAGTCATGAAAGTAATTCAATATCAAAAAGTAGCCAATGATAAGTGTTATACGAGTAGATTCTGATCAAAACAGACTGTTACTATATGCTTATGAAAAACATTGCTCATTGAATGTGACAACTAACGAACGAAATAAATGTAGCGAGAGCAATACGGCTGCTAAAAGGGTGGTTTCTTTTTTTCAACATTTTTTACTCGTCTGAAATATTGTATTTAATTATTCATGTAATGTTGCAATGTTGCAATGTTTTTAATATTATGAGGGTATAATTAAAAAAACATTGAAATGGTTCCACTTATAGATACTGGTGATAGGAACTAACCAATAAAATGGAACCACATTCTGTTAGCAACTAATTTTAAAGTCCAAGACTTATACAGATCAGTTACACACCGAGAATTCTTTCCTCTCCAAGACATACAGATTAGCTACCCATCGGAAACTTTTCTAAAATTAAACATTACTTTCAATTCAAAATGCAAATTTTACAGTTTACGGAAGATGGTTTTGCAAAATCTTACTTAAAAAGGAGGTCGACAGTATGAGCTAGACATTTATCCCAGGAAAAAATCTTTGCTTTTGGCCTGCAGAATTTAATAGTCGCAGACTAATACAGATAATCTCCCCACCGAAAACTCTTTTTTTTCCAGATAACGTCAGTCACGCATTCTTCCCTTTCTCAATCCATTTGTAATATTTCATGTTCTTTTTGTAGTAAATTGAATAAAAGCGATGGCGAATAATAAACTAGATCTGAAATGAAAATATTAAGCAATTTAAAAAGACATCCAGAAAAAAAGAAATTATTAAAATAATTTTACCCTTTTTTTAATGATGGCTTTGTAAAGTAGTCTTTTATTTGAATTAATTCTCTATATTCGAAAATAAATTACACAAATGATTATTTCGGATTTCTTGCTTTCATGCCTGTTCACATTGATCCGCCTACGTTAATGCATGTTATTATCTCTTTATAACACGCCAGAAACGAAAGTCCACGTGCCGAAAAACGGAAGTTGACTATCATTAGATTAGCAAATTGATTTTGGTTTGAAATGATTTAATGGATACGAGGAAACGAATACACACGCGTAACTCGCTGTTTCTGACGCCTTTTCGTAAAATAAGAAGCAGTTCAACATTACAACGATGCTTAGAGCAATAATATCGAGTAAAAAATAGAAATATAATACTACTACTATTACTACTACTACTAATAATAATAATAACAATGATGATAATGATGATGATGATACTACTACTACTACTACTACTACTACTACAAATAATAATAATAATAATAATAATAACATTAATAATAGTATGTTTGATATTGCCACGTTTTGAATTAAATTCTCATGCCAGAGTTGACAAGATCTATAGTCCAAATTGCGTTTGCATAATCATTCACCGTATATATATATATATATATATATATATATATATATATATATATATATATATATATATATATTTGTCTTTACATCAGCAGTAGTTTGTTTCTACACAGTCATAAGCATGTTTCAGTCTATCAGTATTTACCAACTAGACACCTCATCAGGCAACAACCTTTATTTCCGAAAACGGAATTCAAAATGAAGAGCGAAAATTAATTCTCCACAAAAGAAGGCTTTTTTTCTGAGTGTGGAGATTCGTTTATTTATTTTAGTATTTGTTTATTTACTTATTTATCGGAGACTTTACTCATTTTCATGTTGGTGTTAGGGGTTAGGGTTATAAAACCTAGAGCTATACAGTTATCTTTAACAGGCGAGAGGCTCCTGTTTCTGGCTGAGACCATCCAGGGTCAATGTGTCATAAAATTCCCTTTTAATTTCCTCCCTCCCCCTCTACCCTCTTTCCTTTTTTTCCTAATTTTATATTTTAATATAACATGCTTCTATCTGAGAAGAGATAATGAATATTGTTTGGGCTTCCAGTGAACGGTTGAAGGGAGGGAAGGGGGTTAGAGGTGTGGATAGGAGATAGAAAAGAAGGAACGGGGTAGGGGGGAGATGGAATGGGAAAGAAGGAAGCGGGAATAATAAAATGAAAGGAAAGGAAAAGAGAAGGTGGTATCATTAGCTTTGTTTTATCTTACTTAAACAAAATCCTATTTGACCTTAAGTAAGATAAAACAAAGCTATTGAATGATACCACCTTCTCGTTCCCTTTCCTTTTCTTATCGAAAGTTTTAGGCAAACATGTAAACATACATACATTTATATATTGCTAACTAAAAATTCTCGATCCAAACCGATTAAAAAGTTTGCCCTATCTTTGAATAACCTTTATGTAAAACTACAAATGTTTAGACCAGAATTTGTCTGAGTAATTTGTTAGAGACCGCAGAGGTCAATTTTTTTTAACGTTGACTCCTAATAGGAGCCCTTTACATTTATTGTTTTGGGATCAGATCAAGTTATTAACTAAGATCCATGTCCAAGGAACCTATATCTAAAATTTCAAGAGTTTAGACCTAAAATTGTCGGAGAATGAGATGGAATATCTTATATGAGGTGACCAACCAGGGGAAGACAGAAAAAACTACTTTGGGTTGAAGTCAGTTAAATACCCAGAAAAAATGTACGAATTAGATAAATTTGAAAAGGACTTATTAGACATTATTCCAGCATTAGAGTTCAAATACAAGTCAAACAAATTCCAGAGGTCCTTAGCCAACGGTATAAAGAGATTGAAAAGGAATAATGACACAATAGTATTCTCCGATAAGACTAAAAATTTATATAAAATGGATAAAGCAAGGAAAACACAACTGACATTAAACTCTATTAACGATAAATACCAAGTAGCAAAAAAAAAGAAAAAGAAACATATAGATTTATTAACAGAGAAGCCACAGAAGTAGCTACGAAATTAGGCATAGAATATAGAGCTAACCGCCTAGCTAAGAGAAAAGCATTTGTAACTTTAAAAGATTATAAGGAAAATTTTACCAACAATCCGTCCTGCAGACTTATAAATCCAGCTAAAAGCGAAATAGAATTAGCCAGTAAAGCTATAATAAAAGAAATTGTCAAAAATATAAAAAGTAAAACCAACGTCAACCTATGGGGTAACACACAGTCAGTTTTAAAATGGTTTAACAATATAACTGACCCACATAGATGCAAATTCACTCAACTAGATATCACAGACTTTTACCCCTCCATTACAAAGACACACTAGAAAAAGCATAGAGACTCTGAACAAAAATTTCCCAGATCATACATTCGGCCTCTATAGGGACGATGGCCTTTGTCTCTCACGCGATCACAACGGGACTAGCCTAGATAAGCTTAGAAAAGATCTAACCATAACATTTAAAGAACGAGGTTTTAAAATAAGAATTAGCACCAACCTACATGAAGTAGACTTCCTAGACACAACCCTAAATCTAAATAACAAGACACCTAGACCCTACCACAAACCCAATGAGACACTTAGGTACATAAACAAATGATCCTGTCACCCCCTACAGTTTTCAAAAACATGGTTGCCAATATCAGCAAAATAATCTCCACACTCTCATCAAACGCCGACATCTTAAACCAAGCAGCTCCATATTACAATGAAGCGCTCCAAAAAAGCGGATTCACGGAAAGCATTTAATACCAGCCAACCCAACATCGGCTAACAAAAGGCAGGCGTAACTGGAGGCGGAACATCATTTGGTTCTCACCCCCATTTTCCATCAACACAAAAACACGAGTGGGATACCTATTTCTGAAACTGCTAGACAGAAATTTCCCTCCACAACATAAGCTGCACAAACTATTCAACAGAAACACGATTAAGGTCAGCTATTCCACCACTCCATCAATAAAAAAGATCATCGCAAAGGAATGCAATGAAAATGAAATTGCGGACTGCTCTTGCAGATCCAAGGAAGAGTGTCCATTAGAAGGAAAATGCAGGGTGAAATCCCTCGTATATAAAGCGACACTCACACATCAGGCTAACGATACACCAGATATATACACAGGCATGGCGAAAGGGACGTTTAAACAGAGATTTTACATGCACAACAGTTCCTTCATGGCAAAAAAAAAGAATAAAGACAGCACTAGCCGCCCGAGTATGGCAGCTAAAAGATACAGAACACCTTTCAGCATTAAATGGAGGATAATAGAGAGAAGACCAGCATACTCACCAGCGACAAAACGGTGCCCCCTTTGTGATGCGGAGAAGTACCACATTATAAAGACTATTAATGACCCTCAAAAGACCTGTTTGAACGTACGCAGTGAGACCCTCAAAGCCTGTTTACATAGGAAACAAGCGCTCCTAATAAACTGGGAGGACCGAACAACGAACGAAGACCCCACCTAAAGGAATTTCTTCAAGAGTATTCTAGATGCAGTCAACTTAGCGCATAAATTAGTAAAGTGAAAATGGACATTTAGACAATTGTAAGTATAAATATTAAGTATAAATTAAGTGTGAAAATTATGGTACCTTAAAGAATACAATACACATATATAAAAGACTTAGAAATTAAATAGTTTGCATACCTCCCTCAACTATTTAAAATAAAATAAAATAAATAAGATAAATTAATTACATCCATTGAACCAACTGAAACATGGATTATCTCCCCTTAACTGAAGCCAATAAGATAAAGTAATTATCTCCCTTGCACCAGCAAAAATTACCAAAAGGCAGACCGGAAACCATGCAAAACCAGAATAGTACATATTTACTAAAATGCATTAAATAAAAAATAAAAAAAATAGAAAATTCATACTAGAATAAAATAAAATATACAGAGATAAGAATAAGCTATTGTTAAATGAAAATGAACATCATAATAAAAAAATAAATGTGGGCCTGAAATTTTTCCTCGGGCAGAAACAACATGGCTGACGAGAGCCTAACATCATTTACGTTTTACCATTAACTGGCCCCCTTTATGTTGGGCTTGAAACCGACGGTACAAATGTTTTTCTGAACTTCTGTACTATTAAATATATATATATATATATATATATATATATATATATATATATATATATATATATATATATATGAAAATTTATTGGGGGTACAGAATTTTATAACGGCTAAATACAGATCAATCAACATTATGATTAGTTAGCTAACCAGAAATGAAACCTGGTTAGCTAACCTTTATTTTAATTTTTAATTTTTTAAATCATTATGTTAGTTGGTTTGTATTTAGCCAATATATATACATATATAAATACATATATAAATATATATATATATATATATATATATCGTGGAGTTCAGATGAAAAGCTGGTATGTATATATATATATATAAATATATATATTTATATATATATATGTGTGTGTGCATATATGCATACATATGTGTGTGTGTATATATATATATATATATATATATATATATATATATATATATATATATATATATACAAAATGCTAATATAGGAAAAAAACTGGCTTAATAACATTTAGATATGAATTGAGCACGAAGAAATAGGATAAAATGGTAAACGATAATTAAAAAAAATAGATAAGCATATATCTGATTAAATTTTTATTTTATTCATCAACCATAGGATTATTTCCATTGAAAGTAATGTGTATTTCCAATAAGAGAAATGAAACGTAGAAGTAAACTCAGGTGATTTATAAAGAGGAAGGTTTGAAAATTTCTAAATAAGTGATGACGTTATGCTCTTTTCCTTAAATCTCGACTGGGGTTTTAATGTATGTTATTAGACGTAAATTTATAATAAAGCTGCTTTATCTTCCAGATTTTAAACTTATGAGATTATAGTTTTACTTGTTGTACGTAAGCATGTTTAATGCGAATTTGTAGTTAACGGTTCCCATACTATATTGAGTTCAACGCTGGATTTTCTTTAAAAATTGTTATAAATCAGCATATGTGACGCCTCTTTGAGTCGTCTTACTTTCCAGCAATCTTTTTTGTCTATGATTTTTACTTCATCCAACAATGTTTCTCTATATGTGGTCTGTCATCTCTGATTTTTCAATTTCCCCACGTGTTACGTTTGTCAGTGTTCCTCTAGCCGTTCTTTGTTGTCAGTGTTCCTCTAGCCTTTCTTTGTTGTCAGTGTTCCTCTGGCCGTTCTTTGTTGTCAGTGTTCCTCTAGCCTTTCTTTGTTGTCAGTGTTCCTCTAGCCTTTCTTTGTTGTCAGTGTTCCTCTAGCCTTTCTTTGTTGTCAGTGTTCCTCTAGCCGTTCTTTGTTGTCAGTGTTCCTCTAGCCGTTCTTTGTTGTCAGTGTTCCTCTAGCCGTTCTTTGTTGTCAGTGTTCCTCTAGCCGTTCTTTGTTGTCAGTGTTCCTCTAGCCTTTCTTTGTTGTCAGTGTTCCTCTAGCCTTTCTTTGTTGTCAGTGTTCCTCTAGCCTTTCTTTGTTGTCAGTGTTCCTCTAGCCTTTCTTTGTTGTCAGTGTTCCTCTAGCCGTTCTTTGTTTCTTTCTTTCATATTTGTACAGTTTTCCACATTTACACGAAATATCATACACCCTTTTTTTCTCATGAGTTTTTCGGTCGGGACTTTGGCTCAAACCAGGTGTTTTCGGGGTGTTGAGTTGCTTCTGAAGTCCTTCTGAAGATAATAAACCCAATCGCATGTAAATCCACAGTATATATCCAAAATTAAATTGCAGAAACCCAGGTCGCTATTATCAATATTTCTCCTCAACAATATCAAAATAAATAATTTATTTAGTTCAGAATTCAGCAATGACTTTAAGATGTAAAACCAATTATGGAGAACTTTTTTTCTGTTGTAAGGATTCGATTAAATATAAGTATGAATATATATAATATATATATATTATATATTATATATATATATATATATATATATATAACAGATTTGTAAATATTGGAAGAGAAACCTTAAAACACTAGTTAAAATTACGATGACTTATGGAAACATGACAAACAAATCCCATTAGTTTTTTGAATTAATAATATATATGACAGAGTATATACTATTACGAGCAAGAATTCCTGGCACTTCTCAATTTATAAATTCTTAGGGTATGAAAGTGCAGAATTCAGATATCTAGAAAAAACACACTTCTGTTTAATTTTATGAAATGTATGAAAAAGGCTGTCAAATAAAATTCAACGTCTCGACCTCAAATTTAAAAATTCATAATAAAGCACTTATATGTTGGAGGTTTTAAACATATGAGATTATATGTTTTGTATTGTACTTAAGCATTCTTAATGTTAATTTGTAATTAACGGTTGTTAAAACATAATATTTTCGAAACTAAGACGTGGCTGATTCGTGTATAGTTAATTACAGGTTATCCGTTTTTAAAAAAGATGTTTTTAATGAAACTTGCATATATATATATATATATATATATATATATATATATATATATATATATATTTCATGTACAGTAACAGAACTAATACGACAATTAATACGACAACAAATAACCTGACAATCCAAACCTATAGTACCAGTTACACCGGACAGAATCCACAAAACCCAATAAGCAATAGTACACAATCTGAACAACTGATCACAGAGCAGATAGGTATAAGCTCCACAGAACCTGAACATAGAAACTCAGGCCACCCCCAGATAAATGAATAACCTCTAGATACACCACGTACACGCCCTATAATACATACCTTCCCGGTAAAGGCTAGAATAGCAAACCATTTACAATCATTCTCAAAAGAGAACCCTATAACAAAAACTACCCTATCTAACCGAGTTAGAAACCTGAAACAAAACAAAATAGACTTTACATTAAAATGGAAAATACTAAGAAAATCCAAGTCATATAGCCCAGAATCTAAATACTGCATGTAACGCAGAGGCGACCGACATTATAAGGGCGCCGGAAAAATGAAACATCCTCAAAATAAACACAAGAGATAATTTGCAGTTGCAGGCACAAGGGAAAGTTCAAATACGTAAATGCAATTAACCCCACTGAAAATGTACCACCGGTCAGGAACTAGCTTATTGCGCTTCCCCGCCATCCATAAAATGCAACACTATCCATCACAAACTGTTTCCCCTAGTATAGAACTATTGGACAACACCCCAAACTAATTTTTTGAAACCACCTATAATATCCCGCGATCTGAAAAAATCACCGTAAAAAGCATCAACTCTTTAATATAAAACATTAGCACACCCTCTGAACACACAACCATTGCATAATTTTAAATAAATTTCCAACCTAGAATAGCCTGCATCTTGGCAATGCCTAATTAACAATATATCTGCCTTAATCATAAGCCCATAAAAACTTTGTCTAACAAACACTACCTGCGTAAACATGTCCACTTAATACCACCTGCTAAAATGCAGCCAAATCACCAATTAGCGCACGATGCAACGAGAATATAACCTAAACAATATAAAATCCAGGGCCAATAAAAATATAGCTTAGAAACCACCTCACAGAGCTAAAGGCTTAAAACCTAAATTTAGAACTATCTTACCACTACCCCTAAACCCCACTGGCGAGCCCCTCCCCCAATAAGTAATTATTTAAAAATCAGCGTATTAGATTTACACTAAGCCCTCCACCCAGTAGTATTTACATTAAAACTTTTAAATGTACAGAAAATATAACCTAAAAAAAGCTCCCCCCGATTCAACCCAACCCACCCCGTCACCCATACATACATATCCCCATCCCTATCCTACCCCCTCCGACTACCAGCTAAGCATTCCATCTAGATGCTAATTCCTACTGATAATATAACCTAAATTTGAACACAGTTGAACTAGTCCAGCATTGGGTAATTTCCATCACAAGAGCCTCCGTTGAAAAAATACAGTTTTTTGCCAGCCAAATTAGGTGGAATAAGAATTCACCAAACAAAAACATCCACGGAAGACCACCCCAAAGAAAAGGGAGAAAGAAAAAAAAGGAAATATTTGGAGAAATATGGAAATTTAAAGGACTGCTATAAACTATACTTCTGGATCTATTGGAGATTAAAACTACCACATAAAGTAGTTATGGCGATTCGATGGACCTGCACCTCGTGTTCATAAACGAGATAGTATGTATTCAACTTTCTAGGCCTGGCCTGTCTATATAAACTTAAATTTGATGGCCTTTATAATCGAACTTCAAGAAATTTAAAGTTTTAAGGTGGACGCTTGAAACTACCGTTCCTAGTGAACTAATCCTTTAATTTAAACCCAAGGGAATTTTGTTCACTGAATTCCTACGCTTTCCCGGCTTATTATACATCTATTTTTTTAATACGGATATATGTATGTGTGTATATATACAGACTCAACGATCTACCACACCATCTACTCAAACTATACAGATACCCATTTAGCCTAGACGTCGTTTCTTTATACACCTCCATTCCTGCACATCCAGCCATTAATCTCATGGCAGACATTATAGCATCTAAAAACCCACAATGCTTCGGAATTACTCCAGGAGATCTCTTACAACTCCTCCGTATTATAGTAGACAACACTTACTTTACTTTCCTACAAAACACGTTCAAACAAGTATCTGGACTACCCATGGGCTCCAGTCTATCCGGTATTCTTGCCATTGCTTATATGGACAAACTCGAAAGACACACCCTTAGTACCTGCTATTCTTATCTCCTTTTTACTAGATATATCGATGACATTTTAATTATCACATACTCCCGCGAAGAAGCTATTAACATTTTCCACAAATTCAATAACGCCGACCCAAACTTAAAATTTACTATAGAACACCCAGACTCTTCGGAATCCCTTTCTCTACTTGACTTTAAAATACAAATAAAAAAAAATGGTGCCATATACACTGAATTCTACAGAAAACCCGCCAGCAAACGCTTCTTCGTACATTTCAAATCTGCACTACCTCTCAAGGACAAACTAAACTACGCACATGCCGAAATCTCACGCATACAAGACAAATGCACTAACATCTCCGACAAACATACACACACTAACAATTTCCTACAGACCCTCTCACTAAACGGCTACCCTAATACGATCCTATCCTCACTTAAAAAGAAAAAACGCAACACCCGACCCTTCTCTAACAATTGTTTTCTAAAACTACCCTTCCTCAGTGACAAAATCTCATCTTCAATCCGAAAAGCCATCCGCAGCGAGGGGCTCAACATTCAACTCATCCACACTGGATCTACTTTAAGACAACAGCTCAACCGAAAACATCCATCGCATACACCTTCCCCTTGTTCACTCTCTAATTGCCCAATATCACACACAGGTTTATGCTTTAAGAACCACGTTGTTTACGACCTACAATGCGCTAAATGCAGTGCATCTTACATCGGAAGCACTACCAGATTGCTTCATCACCGCATTAAAGAGCACTTAAACACTACTGCTTCGTCGTTCTATAAACATATTCGCACTTGCATTAATTCAGAACCAGATTTTCACATCAACATTCTTGCTTCTTCAAGAAACGTAGGTCAACTTCGTATCCTCGAATCTTTAATTATTTCAAAAAATACTCCCACACTAAACAATAGACTGGAATTGAGCTCCGCTTTTATAATATAAGTTTAAAACATAAGAAAAACAATAATTAAAAAAAAAAAAAACCTTGCTTGAATAGTCATCTCCCTTGATTCAAAAACGCAACAAGTATTTCAAACATCAACTGATTTATTTTAACGTTCTCCTAACGTCATTTTTTGTTCTATATTTCGCGGTATCACGTGGCAAACTCGGCGGCTACTTTTCCAATTTTGAACACTCTTCCGCTGTCTTCTCTTGAAAATGGACTAATAAGTCTGAAATATATTGAGATTTATATCACCATTGAATACAACGGAAAAAAAAATTACTGTTGTTTAGAGTTAAAATTTGTGTGAAAAAGAAAAAACAAACAACAAAAAAGAACTTTATTTCTTTTGTTTGCATTTAATTTTACTCTATATAAAAAAAAATCTCGCATTGTTCTTGGCTTTTAATTTTACCTTATAATTTTCTTCAACAATGCTTCAAGCAAACTACAACCTACTTATATATATATATATATATATATATATTCTCTATTTTGCTATATTTTATACGAGTACACCAACCCCTCACTCCTCAACCACATTTCTTGCTATTCTACCCCCCACTTGTTTGTATTCCTTTCTTTTACGCACCCCTAATAATTTAGTATTAACAGTATTTACATTATTATTATTGGTGATGTTGGAGGTAGTGGTAGAAGTATTATTGCTACTGCCTTTATTATTATCATTATCATTACTGCACTATTTTTAACGCTATTTTTATTGTTATTATTATTATTGTTTTTATCATCATTATTATAATCATCATTATAATTTATATCATTATTATCACCCCCGACATTGCTACCATAATTGCCACGATTATATCAATCTTCACTGTTATTAACAGTAATTTTGAATTTAATTTTATCACAACTATTGGTAACATTATATTTAATGTATAATTTTAATGTTTACTTTTAATTTTGCCTTTATTTTTATTTTATTTATTTAATTTTAATTAATATGATTTTTTTTTTATATTCAACTTTACATTAATTTATTATTACTACTATTATTATAATTGCCAATACTATTATCTTCCGTACTATTATAATTACCCGACTATTATTTGGCATATTTTTACTACTCTCATAAGTAGCTATGGTTTCCTTACTCCCATTTTAACATCAATATGTATACTTAACCTTTTATATCAAGTTATACGCACTCATAGTCATTGCCACCCTAATCTCCGACCGCCCCCTTATGATCATACTCCCTATATCATAACACTAGAAACTTATAAATATATTGCTGCATATTACCTTTTAGTTTTACAACCTTACATAACCCCCCAATTAATGAAAATTACCCACTCGATAGAAAATAGACACCCCACAAACCGTTAAAATAAATTAACACACAGCAACAATACACCCCCTATTCAACCATAATACATATACCCCTCAATGCTATGTTAAAAACATATATATATTCTTATATATCATACTATAAAAAATAAGCTTCTCCCTATTTATTTAGAATTCAATAAAGCTTCCCCCAACATACTATATTTCCTCTTAATCTTTTTCATCCCTAATGAACCTTACGCTAGACGCCGCATTTCCCCCATGCTACCTAGCACCTTCTCTACTCTTCTGATGAGAAGCAATAGGCTTCGAAATTCCCTGGCATAAAGAGTCACTTCTATCCCCCAAATTTTGCCTGTATTCCATTATTAAATAAATGATCAATTCTATATCTACGTATATATATAGTTTTGTGCCTTCATTTCATACTCTTGTTGTCCTATTGTATAAGCTCCAATAATTATTGTTGAGCTTAGCATTATCCGGACAAGTCTCCTTTTGTGGAATTGATCTTTCTCTTTTCCTTTTACATTAGGCTATATATATATATATATATATATATATATATATATATATATATATATATATATAATCTTAATATATATTTTCACTTAATGCTGATTTGAATATACAAGAGGAAATAGTTTTATTAATAATAACCAAAGGCATTTAGTTCCCATTTACATGCAGCACACTCATACTTTATTTCTCTATGAACGTTCACCCCTTTTCTATGTAGTTTATTCATATGTTTAAGTTTGACATAAAAGAAATTCATTTTAAAAAGATAGAAAGAATAGGTAAAGAAACATCGGGTGAATTCACGCGCTGTAAAAATCTATCAGCCTTGTTGTCCCCATAAAAAAAGCCTTTATACCTTATATTTGAAAGTATAAATATATCAACATGGATTTATATGCACATTAATTCTATTTCAAGCAAACATTTGTTGATTGAACTATTATATAACAAAAATGTTATTTTAATTATTCCTTATTTTCTTGAGTTCACACTAGACCGAAGTTCTTGTTCCCCCCCCGACAAAAGGAGGGTGGACCTGTAAATTCACCCTTGTCTGTTCTTTCGTTTGTCTGTGCGCACTTTTCTGAATAACTGCGTCTTGGAATTGTTTGAAAGTTTGCACAAATAAATAACATGATATGAATTAAAAAGTAACAGAACGGATTTTCCGGGAAAACTTCGGTTACCCCTCTACGGGTGCCTTTCGGGTTAAAATGTCTAAAATTGACACTTCTGGGCTTATAAAAAAAATGATGCTTAAGATTTAATAAAACTTTCTGAAAAGTTGTTTAAACTGATTTCTATATAATTTTGTTTGTCTATACTTCGCGATAACTCTTGGGCGTGCCCCAGGGTCTCTTTTAGGGCTTATAAAAACACTGCAGTTTTGGGACTATTTTACCATATTTGTCCAAAATTTTCTGTGTATGTCTATTTAACAGTTTTGCATGGTGCTGAACTCAAATTACAATATGCTAAGGCCTTTGGGACTTTTGGGGCTAATTGAGAGGGGTCAAATGATGGGCTTTAGTCATTTCGTTTTTTATGGTGCAGAACTCAAATTTACATATGTTAAGGCCTAAAACTGCACTGTTTCTTCATTTTTCCCAGGAATTGACGTCCCCTGGGGACTTTTGGGGCTAAATGGGTGTAGATGCTGAACTTAGTCATTTTTTATGCTTCGTTCACTGTGGACTGTCGAGGGACCATGCATGCTTCACTTGTTTCATGAAGATGTAGACGTGGCAGGATTGTAGCGGCCGATGTTTACACATCGGCGTCCAAAATCAAAATGACTAAACACGTTTGTGCCACATAAGCTACGCATACACTATTCTTAATAAAAACAAATAATTATATTTTGGGCCAATCAGAAAACTTTCTGAATTTATACGAAAGAATTTTTCTGGTTGTCAATTTTATCCTTTTGAGTTTAGCCGAAATCGAGGAAAGGCCTCATCTGTGCCCCCCTGTTGAGCTTTGTGCCTGCTAGTATGTCAATACACGCATACTCATGCTTGCAAACAAAACACCCACACACTTAACCAAAATGGAATCCTTGAATCGATTAATTTTCGTCTTCTTACGGTGACGAAATATATATAATTTTTGAATTTTTCGATATTTAAATTAAAGATTTCTCCCCTTGTTTTACAAGAACCCTAAACATATTCAGGGACACTCTCTGTATTTTCCTATTGCTGTAAACTTCCATTTTAAGCATATACCATTATCTCTTTTGTGAATACATGCCGTCTGAACTCATTGTTTTTTTTGCTTATCGTATAAGATGTCTCTCGTTTTCTCCCCTCTAATCTCTTCTTCTCTTCTTCTCTTCTCTTCTATTCTATCTATCTTCTTCTATCTTCTATATAAATAAAATGAACTCATTTTTTCCCGTCTGATTTTGACATTAATAGGATTAAAAATCAAGATATTTCATGCAAATATAATATGCACAAATGGCAGAACAATATCTGAGGTGTGTTATAGGCTTATTATTTCTCAAATTCCTCAATAATCTTAGATTTCTATATTTTTTCTGCTGAGAAGTCACGGCCAAAATCGGTTAAGATCAATGGAAGTGGTAAAATATTTTCTCTCTAATAAATTCCTCCTCCCCCTGACACCACTTAACACCGTTTGGGGATCATTCACAAGGAACAGTTGAGAAGAGAACACCGGTTTGGCTTCGTAGTTCTTTCATGTGAAGTTATTTAAAATCACTAAACTAAGCTGCAGTGCTCTGTGGCGTAGTGGTTAGCGTGCTGGACAATTCACATTATATTTTCACATTCGCGCCGACCTACCGTAGTCGTTTTTTTTTTTTTTTCCTAAACAACTGGAATGGACTTTTCTTGGTGGCCGAACTGTTAACGTTGCAGATGTTTTTTTTTTCACACTTTATTTTCCTACTTTTACTCATGACTCCGGGTTTGATCCTTCCTACTTACCTACCATAACATTTTTTAAAACTCCCCCCCCCGTCCCGGAAACAAACACTCGGGCAACGCCGGGTACTCCCGCTAGTTAGAAATATTTTTCTTTGAAAATATTTCTCTGAAACCGTTTCGTCCCCAAAATACTTCCCTCCATCACAGAATACACCGCCTAAATGAATAACCACCAAAAGATAACGTTATAATAGATATGCCATTGTCTTAGATTATAGCTACGGATATGTGCGCGAATATCTAAGCGTTCTCTCTAGTCTTATTCACATAAGTAACTATCACCCGTATAATGTATTGTATGAACCGTGAAGTATCAGGGCCGGAATCAGTGACCTTTTCACTGAGAAGTAGTAGAACTGATATATGAATGTGAAACATGCGGTGGTTAGGCTTACAAATTGAAAGAACTTGCTCAGCGCAAATATTTATGTGCGAGAGCTGTCTCCATTATGATATGTAACACATTTTGATATAACACACTATCTTTTAATACTAAACATGTTTTCATTAAATCCGATGTTGAAGTCTTCTAAACCCATGCTATGCCCAACATATCGTACCCTTATTTCTTCGCATAATAGGAAGATTGGACATACAGTGTTGTAAAATATTCTAGAAAGTTTACTGAAAGATGTTAAATGGTCTGCAAATTTAATTACTAAGCGCTTTAAAGCTCTGTATCACATATCATAACACTCTTTTTCTTTTGAATAAAAATTCAGATACTTCTGAAAAACAGCGTTTACGATGGTAATGTTGTGTCAAAAAGAGGAGCTTGTCTTAGAACGAGACACTTATCGATTCAAGATGCTGAATAATATTATTTGCATATATATATATATATATATATATATATATATAACACTATTGTGCTTGTATTAAGTAAAGGATTATATAAAACAAAAACGGTTTTGATTCTCTGCTTTCCGTTAACATTACATTGCTTAGCGAAAACAGCACGTGTATGTCATATCATTAACTCTTGATTCTTACCAGGGTAGACGTTTATTACAAGTCTGCTACTTTGGGGGAAATTAGGAGGTCTATATCCAAATTACCCAGATTCTTCATCTATTTATCGACGACAATGAAAATGGCCGATGTGTCATATAGCAGAACTATTATTAATACGTTCATGACTGTAGTAGCAAGATAGACGTCACAGGGCGGTTCTAGCTTCTTCTCTTTGCTGTTTGCATGGTCGTTAATTATAATAATCTCCAGTTCTTCTTAAGTAGTAGTTCAGTTTAAAAACTCCTGTTTTTCGTACCAGTATAGGTTTCGCTCGTCCTAGCAATACCAGCGGCAGATATGAGTTTTAATGTGCACGATATTTATTTTTATTCAGACAGCGCATATCTGCTTGTGACAGTGTAGAACCTAAGGTAGATAAATCGATGTACTTGACAAAGGTATATGATCTCAAACTTTCGTGAAATTATGGCTTCAATAAGAGACCGGACTTAATTTCGATATTTCGTTTTCTTTGCCAAACTTAACAAAAGTAGCGCAGTTTTGTCGAGTAAAGTACTTTTTTCACAAAGCTTTGCTACTCTATATAACTTTTATTCTGACTATGTAATTTCCATTTATTATTGCTGTATCGTTTTAGCGACGCTATAATAACGCATTCGTTAAATATTTTTTTAAAATCTGTAGTCATATTCTATAAGAAGTCTGTGACATATTTCTATTTTTGTACGTGTGTCGTGGACGCAGACCTACGGTACTATTGTACTATCTTTGAACAGAACAGTTCTATCAAGGAAACTGTAAGAATTGAAATTGATTTGACTTACCGAGAGCGGGTCGGAGGGAAGAAAAGACACTGAACTGCTGTTTGCCGTTACTGAGAAACTGAGTGTCTATTTCCTACTAAATTAAATAGACATTCTAATCTCGTTGGAAATCACGTTGGAATTCTCGCAACTGAGAGTTAGTATGTATAAAAGGAGTTGTCTCACTACGGGCTAGTGATTAGTTAAGAACCTAGTTACATAGCTTGCTAGTCGGTTGGCGTCTCTTAGACTGATTACCTCGTTACTGTTGTTTGGCAAACATTACCTGTTAATTATTACCTTTACAAGGAAAGAAAAGACTGCTTGTAAGTAACGTCACCATTTCGTTACAAACACTTACTGCCTTTACTTACACCCCCCTCTTCTTGATGGTGAAATAATCCCAAGAAAACATGTTAAAATCACATCTTTTAAAAATGAGTGCGATTGAAAACGTACCTAGGAATATAAAAATTGTAAGCCTTTTATTATATAGATAGTTTTGTTATATAGTTCAGTCGATATTTATTATATACTTCTTTCGTCCAGATGTCTAAAATCTACATTCATAAAAAGACATTATGTAGTTTATGCTTTACAATTGTATACAGAAGAAAAGTGGTTTCTTTTTAATACATAGGTACAATACCATTCTCAGGTATTTTATTGAGTGGATTTTCCATGTGCGTATTGCAGCCTTACTTAATTAAAGTCAGAACTATAAATATTAGAATTATTAATGTTTATATTGTTTAAAACGTTCATTCACCCAAAACTACTTTGTTTTGGTGCCGAATTTACAGGGTCATCTTTAGTGGGGAGTTCTGAAGCAAATTGTTAGTTCACGTTACATTTAAATGTCTGCATATTAGTAGAGTAAGAAAACTAGGAGCTGGCAGGGTGTTCAAAAATGCACATGTCTTAATGGAATAAGGTATAGAGTAGAATGTGATATTAGACCCCGGTATATTTTGTGTGATAGTTGGACAGAAAATATACTACACTTTGATCTTATTACGAAGAGGAAGAATAATAATTTTAGTTTCACGTTTGTACATGAGATCGAAAACAAATAATGTTTCTCCGACTGTCCTATTTAAAAAAAATATAATAATTCGCATGGAATGCCTTAGCGCATTATTATGTAGAATCAAATAAAAAATAATAATTTAATCTACACGACGAACGGACATCCCTTTGCGTTATTATTACTGTGTCTAAGGGCAAATTAAATTTATCCATTCTTAATGAAAAATGTAATAGGGTTAAAAAAACAAAAAACAAAAACAAACAATGCAACATCCTGTAATAAACCCTTCTCCCCGTGAAATAAAATGGAAAATATCCATTTAAGCCTGGATACGGTAAGGTGGTCTGCTCTTATCGCACTCTAGAGAGAAAAGAAGAAAATACACAAAAATACAGCTTCGTAGCAATCGTGCGAACGTAAAAGGATGTAACACAAGAAGTGCTTCCATCGAGTGGGTCTTCATACGTGTGCGTATTTTTCCTTAACGTATGGTTGTGTATTTTAAGTCTATTTTCTACGTTTGTATTGCGTAATAAAATAATATGTCGATATATATATATATATATCTATATCTATCTATCTATCTATCTATCTATCTATATATATATATATATATATATATATATATATTTATTACGCAATACAAATGTAGAAAATAGAAGTAAAATTCACAATATAAATACGATATATATATATATATATATATATAGAGAGAGAGAGAGAGAGAGAGAGAGGGAGAGAGAGAGAGGGAGAGAGAGAGGGAGAGAGAGATATAAGTTATAGATAGAAAGAAACAAAATGGAATAATACATAACGATGGAAAAAAAATCTTATTGCATTTTTTTTAATGGATTTTGGTTTAAGGTTTCTTAAGAGATAAACTCCATCAATAATAACTAAAGCTTAAAACACTTAAAGAAAATGCCACTTTTAGAAGGATACTATCTACCTCGTACGAAAAGAGTTATTCTGTATATTTAGAAAGTTAGCTATGCTTATATGGTTATATATTTTTATGCAAAGGATTTACACATAATAATTAACGAATCATTATGAATTTGTGATAATAGTTCTTAAGCGAATGTGGGTTATTGTTTCTTTAATATTATTTCCTATTGGTCTTGGTAATGTGGTGATTCCTGTGTAAAAAAAAAAGAAAAAAAAGCTGTTTAAGGAATTAACTTCCTTCATTTAAGAATATATATGTTAGGTTTAAATAAAATATCACGTTAGCAGATAAGACACACGTGCATATTATTACAATTTATTATTTTGCCAACAGACACTAGTGCGTTATGCTTTCTCAATTTTAAGTGTATGAATGTATAGTTACTAGCGGTCAAACAATTCGAAATCAATACAAAGTAACCTCTGACTATGTATGTTGATTAGTTGTTTGTTTTTGTTTTACGGTATATCAGCCCTTTTCCGGTTATCTAATGCCGAATCCAGTGATTTTGAATTAAAAAGATTTAATAGAATATATTTATTGTTTTGTTATATTAGTTTTTTTTTGTTTTGTTTTGTTATATTTTTTTTCAAGTCAATTTCTATTTAACCCATAGTTGGGACACTAACAGGTACTACCACTCCGAGTCAGAGTGAAACTGGGAGCAGTGGCAATTAAGGGGTGGCTTCACACTCCCCAAATCCCGCAAGCTGGTGCCTCACCATCGGGTATAGTTTAAGGTCATATCCAGGACACTGACTATGCAACCTAGTATTATACCCCTAAGGTACCATTAATAAGCACGGACAAAGAACAGAATTCAATTCTTCCGAGGGTTATTTAAAAAAATAAGGCCTGCAATTGTTAACACTAAAACTAAAACATGGGAAAACTTATCAGCCAGTAGAGATACGGCGTTTCTTACACTTATAACGGCTAGAAGTCAGTTCATATTATGTAAAAAGATACTTCTAGTACCATCTAACCTCATCGCGAACTCTTAGAGCAGACGACGTAAACATTTTATCATGTGTCCGCCAGTCACTCCGAAACTCAAACATTATTGAGCATGTTTGTTCATCAACATATAAAGATATATGAGGGGTGTTTGGGATAAAACTGAATCAGAGACAGTACAGACTGCTACCATAAAGACATTGACAGATCACGTTACTTTAATGTTTTGAAGTTATCAAGTAAAATTCCTATGATGTGACAGAAAAGATTATTCCCAACAAATCTTTGGGGAAATATACACCGATAAAATATATACTCACACTAGAAACCACTATCGTGTATTTTTCTAATAAACTCTATTTTCATTATAGGTTAATCTATTTCAGTATTCCTTATAACAACCAGACACATTTCCTATTGTTAGTATACTTTTATAAACTGTCTGTATCAATTTTACACACAATGCCTTAAATAAACTACATTACTTTCATCTCGCCCTCTCTCTATATATATTTATCTCTTCTATATTCCTATGAATTTTCTCGCTCTTGCATTGATATTATAAGCCTACCTTTTATATTGGTTATTTATTTGCTTCCCCTACTGAGCAAATAAGACACGAGACTGTTCTTTAATGTGGAGAGTGAAGGGGAAATGGGGACCAGCTCCCCGGGGTGTAGGGGAGCTGGATAGTGACAATTGGAGTGAGGGGTTTCCTCTACACTGACCAATAACTTATATGTGGGGTTGCCCCTAGATATGGTATTTCCTTGAAACTTGTTGCCCAAGCCCCGTAGGGCCCGGGACTCAATCATTGATATGCTAGCGACTAGACGGGAGTTAAGTAATTGGTATATTATTTTAAAAACGGAGTATTAATTAATTACTTGTTCATTTTTTACGGTTTCTAATTGAATGGCTCGTTGTATCTCACTATTAAGCTTAATTCTATTTATGTAAAGTGCTTATCTTGTGTATAATTGTGTAGAATCTAAGATTAAAACATTCTAGCGCAAATATAATTGAGTTGAAATAAAACGGATTTAATTAAATTCTAGTATCTTCTTTTTAAATGTTTAATATTAATCAATATTATTCGTTAAAATAACCTTCCAGTTGAACATTTTTCTGTTGAGGCAGAAATCTAACCTTACTTTTAAAATGATATTTATCAACAATATTAACAACGACTAGAACAATACCATTATATTTATCAATTAATAAAATACTTTTAGAATCACAAAAAGTATCAAATAATGCAATAAATGCAAAAATATCAATTTTAGGTTTTAATCATTCATGACTATGCTATCATTCGACTGCAGTGATGAAGGTATGCCCGTGAGGCGAGGGTTAGATTTAAAGCTTGAAGGTCGTAACTAATTTTCGGTTATTTAGATTGTATATATGGCTTGATTTTTGTCATTTTTTAAAATATGTATTTTCTTAACGCCAACAATGTTGCACATTTCAGTATTAAAATTGACATAATGTAACAATATTTCACTTGTCATTATTATTTCTAACAATGTAAGTCTAATTCCTGAAATCGTTCTACCCAAAGTAAGCATAATAACCCCTTTTAATTTAGAACTAATTTCGGTACTAATTCGCCGAGGAGTGTAATTTTCAAATACAAATCTATTTATTTGAACACACAAATATTTCAGTAACATTAGAAAAAGTTCTAAGAACTTTTCGCAAGTGATCAGGAATTTGTTGACATTTCTTACAATGTCTGAGCACTGAAGTGTCAGTTTTGAGCAAACATTTGAATTGCTGCCGATCATCGGAAAGATGGAGTTCAGTAGCCATTCTCATTGGATTTTTATCAACCAGCACACTTTGGAATCCTCATACAGCTTTAAAAGTGCAATTGCATTCACTATTTTGTAAGTTTGTGGTAGTGCATTCCGTGTAGTTTAACATATTTCAGTGTTTTACTTTCTTCCAAATTAAATAATTGTTTGACATTGTCAGGGTAATTGTTTATCAAACATTTCCAAAATGCAATGGAATCTTCTTGATGGTCACAATTATAAACACCCTCAATCGATTCTCTAAATTCAGCAACACTGTGCATTCCAGGGACAAACAATCTTTTCAATGCTGAATTGGTAAATCAATGCTGTCAGACAACAAGATTAGGTGGTAAATTGTCTGAACAATGCTGTAAACAAACCAAGCCTTTCTTTCATTGATCAATTTCAGGTCCCAATTGTTTTGAGCATCTGAATTGTCAATTTTTTGTCGTTTTCTATTTTAAGCATTATATTTTGGCTTCGAATCACGGTCAACAATGATTATTTTTCATTTATAAGTCTGTTTATACAATGACAAACCGGGAGCCTTGACAGAGTAAGGAGGAAGTGGTGGAAAATAAACTCTGTCTAGTTTGTCCCCAATCGATTATATTCAGCCCATGAACTTTAGTCAAATATGGTTAATTTATGAAAGTCAAAGTCAATCAAATGGTCATTGCAGAGTTTTTCAGCGTGTGTGAAGCTATATACGCCATTCCGTCTGAAAACTCATCAGACCCCGGGTCACCAATGACACAATTGGCCGAAATACCGAAGTTTTGTGACCAGTCATAGCTTACTGGCAAAGGTATTTCAGATCTAAAAACTTAAATTAAAGAATATTAATTAATATAAATTATTTGTCTTATATTTATTAGAGAATCTCACAAAAATAAAAAAAGTCACAGACATTCTCTAAAAAAGAAAAATCCATCTATTTATATATCATTGGCACCAGTGGCGGCTCGTGCCTAAGATTAGTGGTGGGTTCTGTTTAAAAAAAAATACCTATTGTTTTAATATTGTGTAAAAATAAAACAAACATAAAAAATATAATTTATGCGTATGCACACGTATAAAAATACAATAACTTAAAGGAATCCTAAATAGATGTTAATATTTTAAATATTTTACTTATTACATTCATTTGAAAGTAAACTCAATTTTTCTTGTTTTAATTTGTGAGAAAAGATTGATAATTTTCTCCTTAACTTTTGAATGACTGCTGAAGAACGTTTTTTCCATTAAAAACACTGCAAGTGCATTTAGTCTTTCGCAACCCATGGTGTTCCTTAGAAAAGTTTTTATTCTTTTCAGAGTTGAAAAACAACGTTCTGCCTCTGATGTAGTCATGGGAATTTTCATGATAATTTTTATGTGTTTTGTGATTTCACTATATGAACATTGTTTAAATTGTTTTCCAAAATAAATTTCAGGAGATCAATTACTTTCCAATACTCATGGATATCTGACCTACTATAAAATATTTCTAGCTCAGTTTCAAACTTTCCTTTCAATCATGGGATATGCTTCAGTTGTCAAGGATATCTGTTCTGTAGGTATTTTTTTCTTAAAATTAGCAAAGTTTTCTTGTAAAACAATTTAGCAAGTATTAAATGTTTAGTTGAAGAATGTCTGTCTATTATATCAACAGATATATAGTCACACCGTTCTTTAGCTTCGCCCTTGAGTGTTTGTGAAGGATTTCCACAGTATTTGGTGTTTCTTATCTCTAAAATAGCAGTTTTGAAATTTGTTATGTATTCATTGACTTTATATATGCTAATTTCCTGAGAAATAATTTTAACATGATACATAATTTTATGAAATAGCTCAAACCAAAATATGAAATTTTCATCGTTCAAATATTTCAGAATTCCTGTCGCTTCTGCAACGGTCTCATCTACATATGATGTTGAGTGAATTTCAGTGACAGTTTTTTATGCTTGAACATTTTCATGAACTCTGTTTATGTATGTTAAAGTTCCACCTTGTGGCAGATGGACGTAGAATGCTTACATCCAGATGCTTCTTGAGAATGAACAGACGCTGTGGTGATCTAGAAAAGAAAGTCGGAATAGGCAAAATTTTAGAGATAAATATTCTAGCATTTCGCGTAATGCTTGCTGCATTCCTCATTATTAAATTAAGTTGATGCGCATAACAGTGAAATGTGCATTACTATAAACTGCTTTTATTTTCGCCTGAACACCAGCTTTTTTGCCTTTCATGACATTTGCATCATCAAATGTCTGAGCTATCAGTTTTTGGCGATTCCATTGAGGAATTACATCTAATTATTGTATAATAAATTTTGATATCCCATCAGACGTTTGGTTTTCTGGAATAAAAAATCCCCAAAAGCGTTCAAGTATTTTTTCATCCAAGACATACCGTAAAACAATGATCATTTGTGTATGTTCAGACACATCTGTTGTATCATCAGCCATGACAGCTACAAAGGAAGCTTTGCTAATTTCGCCCTTATTTCAT